>NC_140372.1:11617500-11630000 GCF_054491055.1 Hypomesus nipponensis | reverse complement strand
TGTGTGTGTGCGCGGAGGAACTTGTGTCTCAGACAGCCTGTGTGTGTAAGTTCCAGTAGGAACCTAATGTGTGTTTTAAACCTCCTTGTCAACCCTTTCCTTCCGGTATCCCACAGAGGGACAAGGTGTAGGTACTGGGTGTGTATTCAAGTGTGCGCGTGACTGTGTGTGTTTGTTTGTGCATGTGTATGTGCGTGTGTGTGTGGGTGTTAAGCCCACTGCCCTGTGCTGTAGTTCAGGCGTCCTGTATAGCGCCAGTGGGAGCAGTCAGTAGTGGAAGTCCAGATTCCAGATGTGTCTGCAGCTATTGCTCACATCTGGAGAACAGAGCACACCAGGACACACACACACACAAACACACACACACTTACAGAATACAGTACCTCAGGGATGGATTCCTAAAACCCAACCACACTCCACTCTTCTTCCAAACCCCCACCGCATCTCCTCTCCAAATTTCCGAACCTTTTTGCATTCTTGACCCCACTCTCTGGTCAACACGCCCTCAAACAGCTAGTGCGGCGTGGGTTACACACACACACACACACACACACACACACACACACACACGCACACACACACACGCACACACGCTGATGGTACCTGGCAGGTCACAGCCGAGGACTTCCACCCTCATCCCGATGCCAGCAGGAGACCACCTCTCAGGGTAGAACCTGACCAGCTGGGCCACGGTCTCCTCAAAGCGCCGCAGCTCCGGAGTGTCGTAGTGGGTGTTCCCCTCAAACACCTGACGCACACACAGCACACAGCACGCCCCGTTACCATCGCCATCCTGGCCTGGATACTGGTTTTGAAGCTCTGCTTCAACACACAAGTGAACATACACACACACCTTCGGCAGACTGGTCTTGCTGTCCATGATGAAGCCCCAATCCTTCCCGTCCAGGCTATGAGCCACGCGGTACTTCCGAACGAAGGCCCGGTTGTCGGTGCTGCCGGCCCCCGTCTCTCCACTCCGCGCCCCCTGGGTGATCACTCCCCGCACCGTCCTGGGGACGCCCAGGTCCACCTGGAGCCACTCCTCCCCGGCCAGCGGCTGCTCGGGGGCGGGGAACCAGCCGGAGCGGCTGGCCACCAGACGGGCTGCCCCGGGAGACCACATCATGTCCCGGACAGACGAGGCCGAGATCTGGGCGTCTGGGAGCAGGCCGGAGAGGAGGCCCTGCATCCCTGAACACGGAGCATCTATGGTGGGGAGGAGAGCGAGAGACAGAGAGAGAGACAGAGAGAGAGACAGAGAGCGAGAGACAGAGAGAGGGGGATGAATGGCGGTGGTCGGCAAGGTTGAATGAAAGCGAGGAAGGGAGAGGCATAGAGGAAGAAGGACCAGAGAGAGAGAGACGGTGGCGGGTAGACAAGAGGTAGAGAAGGAGGATGGAGGGATGGGAGGGGGCGGAGGGACAGAACATGAGGAAGACCGACGGTGGTCGGAAGAGTACACAGATCAAAGTTTCATGCAGTTATGTCATAGCACAAGCAGAGCTTGCTGAATTATGCATGTACGGCACAGGAAGCGAATGTGTGTGCATGTATCTCTGAGGTCACTGCATCGGAGGTGTGTGTACTATGAGTACCTGAGGAAAACACAATTGTACTGGTGGTCTACGAGAGCAAAATGAATCACCGCTCTTGATGTGAAAGTGAATGGAGCATCATGAATATTAGATGGCAGTCGGGTCCAGCAACATCAGACAGATTGTCTGACTTGGGAGGAATCGCTAAGTGTGTAAGGCTGTGAAAGAGTGAAAGAGAGTGCGTGTTCGAGAGACAAAGGTGAGAGCGAGGGAGGGAAGGCGCGTTTGGTTGCGAGTCGAGTTCAGCGTCTACCAAGAAGTGTGGGCCGGAAGTGTGTGTGTCTTTCTGGGCGTGTGGGTGTATAATATGTGAGTGTGACTGTGTGCCACTAACAACACAGGCATGAATACACGCACAAGGGCACGTCAGCGAGTTAGATCAGCAACAACAAATAAATGCGGCCCCCCAGCGTCATCAAAGAGCTAGCTTTTCGATAGCGTAGCTGGTAAACACACAATGTTTACAGAAGTGTCTCGTTCTCCGAGGGCCCCGAGTTGAAACCCCAGAGTGGGACAAAATGATGAGGAAGCAATTATGATGGGCGGAGGGATCCCCCCCCCACCCCCACGCACGCACACACACACACACACACCTGTGATCTGGCAGCCGTAGAGCTCGAAGCGCAGGGCGATGCCGTTCCTCCAGGTCTGGGGCCGGACGCGCACGAAGCGGGCGAGGACAGGCTGGGGCACGCGGTTCAGAACCACCTCCGATGGGTCCGTGTTAGCATGGAACACCTGAGGAACACACACACACACACACACACAATAGGAGCTGTTTAGATTGACACACACACACTCAGCCCACAGTGGAGTCTTGCTCTGCTGCACACAAACACAGGCGGGGGCCTAAGCAGAGACAACCCAAACAGATATCCAATGACACGAGTGCAGCTGTCTATGTGTTCCCGGGGCGGACAGAAGGATGGATGGATGGAGCGATGGAGGGATGGGGAGATAGGTGCTTTATCTATCTGTCCATTTCATACATCTTCACCCTGAGGTGAAAGAACATGACAGGGACAGACATGATTGCATCTCACAGGAAGTCCCCCTCCCCCAGGTGGGCAGGATGTGAGGGGAGCATACTTCCTGTGGTGGCTGCCCTCGAGCAGCTATGTCCGCCCCCTCCCAATCCACGCCCCCCCCTCTCTTTCTCCTGGCCCTTCAGGGGGAGGGTTGGGAGGTCAAAGGGCAGATGGGATTGGAGGAGATGGCTCTCTTCCTGTTCAGGAAGGAGAGACATCCCAGCATGCTCCTGGTCAGAGAGGAACCTCCTTTACGCTCCCTGGTGTCCAGAGCCAGAGCACACCTTCGACATACTCCGAAAACAAGCTCTCTATCTCCGGTGTCTGACCCACCTTCCCTTTCCCTCTCTCTGTTTGCTCTCTGTCTGCCGTCATCCCTCCCTCTGATCATCTGTCCTTCATTCCTCGCTTCCGCCCCGCCCCCCCAAGTCCCACCAACTTCCTGTTTCGTGTGGGTCATTGACAGTTTGAAAGCACACAGATGCAGGAAACCACAGGGTCCTCCATAGGGATGTGATAAAGCACACACACACACACACACACACACAATACACACGCACACACACACTGTGAACAGTTAACTGTCGGCCCATCAGTCTATAGGGACTTCCTAGACACAGTATTGGATATGGGACCAAAGCCACTATTCAGCAGCCACCATATCACAGACAGACCAGTACTGTGGCCCTCAAAGACAGCAGACTCAGAAAAACAGACTGGCTCAGTCAAATAAAGAACGGAAGAAAAAAAAACATGTGTTAAAAAACAGTTATAGCTGTGGTTTGGCCTTCATACGAGAAGAGGAAGAAGGTGAAACACACAAACACACGCACACACACCGACAAATGCGCACACAGACCCACACATGGCTCGCACACACCCATTTGCACGCTTTCACGCTTTCATGCATGCAAACACGCAAACAAATGCATGCACGCACACACAGGCTCACACACACACACACACACACACACACACACACACACACACACACACACACACACACACACACACTGGGCTGGAGGACAAACTGCACCACCTCTGAGGTCTCCACCTGTGAGTGGGGGAGCGGCCTTGGGTGCCACTGACCCGTCTCAACCAATCAGAACATTCCTTCTGGGAGACAGAGCATGACAGAACACCAGGGGACACAGGCTGTGACCTCACAGGGAGAAAGAGAGGGAGAGAGGGCGATAGAGAGAGAGCAACAGAGACAAAGAGAGACACAGAGTAAACGAGAGACAGATAGAGAGAAAGAGAGAGCGAGAGAGAGCGAGCGAGAGCAGGAGCGAGAGAGGGAGAGAGCGGGAAAAAAGGAACTGAAAATTAGTCTCGAAAGCCACAAAAGAATAGGGGAAAAACGTGGCGTGTGGAAAGAGGAACCCCCCAAAAAAAAGACTCATCCCCAGTTCCCTCCGTTTCCTCTTCCTCTACCCAGGGTGCCTGCGGGGGTCTCGTCCTGACCTCTGACCCCACCCCTCACACCTGTCAACAAGGTCAGAGGGCGGCGGACGGAGCATGTAGCTGGGACCCAACAACTGATCACCTTGGCCCCCCCACCCACGGTCACCCAAGTCAACATGGATCCTGAATCTCAAAACACGTGGAGCTGCTCCTCCCGCCTGTCCTGGTGATCACTGCAGACAGGTGGGTGGGGCTGCCGGCAGGGCGGAGGAGGTGGTGTGTGTGTGTGTGTGTGTCTGTCTGGTGCCTGGCAGCTCTAGGTGTGTGTGATGGCGTCCGCGTGCTTGTTTACGGTGTGGAGTCTGCCGCTGCATCGGAGAGGGTGGGGGCATCCGTCTGTCGCCCGGGCGACCCCCGTAATCTGCCTAGCGACGAGGGGGCGGGTGAGGAAGCTCCGCCCCTTCTGCCGAGCGCAGGGTTGGATGGGCTTAATTATTCATGATGTCATGTTGTGTTTCCTCGTGTGGCGGGTCATGAAATTATAACGAGCCCCACCCTGAGTGCCCCCCCCCCTCCCCTCCCTCCCCCAGGGTGACAGTCCGACTCTATGATGGACACAGACAGGACACCATGGGTATTTAACTATTGATCACCCCAGAAGAACGGGGTCACCGTGAAGGAGAAGCAGAGGGTAGGCACACACACACACACACGTATACATATTCACAGATCACACACTCACACACATGCTCAGCATCAACTTCGTGCTGCTGCATATCCTAGGTCATTCTTTTTCTATCTCACTGTTTCTCTCTTTCTGTGTTTGCCTCTTGCTCACAATTTCTAGCTCTCCCTCTACCTCTGTCTGTCTTTCCCCCCCCCCCCCCCTCTCTCTCTCTCTCTCTCTCTCTCTCTCTCTCTCTCTCTCTCTCTCTCTCTCTCTCTCTCTCTCTCTCTCTCTCTCTCCCTCTCCCACTTTCTCTCTTCCTCCCTGTCTCTCTCTCTCTCTCCCTCTCCCACTTTCTCTCTTCCTCCCTGTCTCTCGCTCTCTTTGCTTTCGGCACTCCGCTGTTTCCACAGCCGTGTTTCCCTTGAAGCCGATGGCACCACTGGGAGATGTGGCCAGCTCTGCACAAGACATTATTCTCTCTGTCTCCCTTTCTCTTCATCCCCCTCCACCCTCTCTCTCTCCCTCCCTCTGTCTCCCTCTGTCTCCCTCTGTCTCCCTCTCTCTCTGTCTCCCTGTATGAAGATGTTGACAGTAGGAACTGGTTCCAGCTGGCTGCTCTCTACTAGTGGCTCTAAGAGAGGCCAGCGGGGCTGGAGTGTGTGTGTGTGTGTGCGTGTCCAATGAACACTGAGGTACACCCCTTCATAATGGTCTTACACCCCCCTGCGCACTTGTTTTTGTCAGTGTCTCCCTCTGTGCCCCAATTTCAAATGGAAGAGTGCTTGTGTGTGAGTGTTCATGTGTGAGAGACATGGAGGGTGTGTGTGTGTGTGGGTGTGTGGGTGTGGGGGTGTGTGTGTGTCAGACACGGTGGGTGATTGAGAGGCAGACTAAACTGCTGCGTGGGCTGTTTTTTTTCTGCTAGGTTACAATGTGACAGATTGAGCACACCAGCACAATGCTTTCCAGCAACACAATGCCTGTTTATCATTTAAAGCAATATTAGTTTGAGAGGGTGTGGGTGTGTGCAAGGAATGTGAGCATTCGTGTGTGTGTGAACGTGTACAGTATGACTGCAAGTGCGAATGTGTATGTATGAGTGTGTGTGTGCATGAGTGTCGCTGAAATAGCTCCTTTGACTGAAGGGGACACGTGTGCGTTGCGTGATGTGAACTTAACGAGTCACGCATGTGTGATCGCTGGAGTGGACCGGCCCCGCCACTCTGCTCCAGTGGTGCTCTGCTCTTAATCACACACAAGGCATTCTCTCTCTCTCTCTCTCTCTCTCTCTCTCTCTCTCTCTCTCTCTCTCTCTCTCTCTCTCTCTCTCTCTCTCTCTCTCTCTCTCTCTCTCTCTCTCTCTCTCTCTCTCTCTCTCTCTCTCTCTCTCTCTCTCTCTCTCTCTCTCTCTCTCTCTCTCTCTCTCTCTCTCTCTCTCTCTCTCTCTCTCTCTGTCTCTCTGTCTCTCTGTCTCTCTCTCTCTCTCTCTCTCTCTCTCGCGTGATCCTTCACGCGGGCGAGGTCACCGTGCCAACGGTTCCTTGTCCTTCTGTCGCTGGCCACGGAACCATGCTCCACCCCCTCTGCTGCCGGGCCACTCACAAACACTCGCACACACATGCATAGACACACATACACGGACACACGCACACACTGCCGCGCACATTGAGTCATGACACACGCACACACCTCTCTCTCTCTCTCTCGCTCTGTCTCTCTCTCTGTCTCTCTCCCTCTCTGTCAGCAGGAAGTGACAGGAAGAGGAATGGAGAGAGATAAGCATGGACCCTTTACTGACAGTTAATACATACCTGAAAACACTGACACCCTCATCCCCCCCTTGCCCCATTCCACTCACACACTCACACACACACACACAACTGCGAATGATTGGTCCACATCTGGTGTGCTGTATTGCTTCGGCTTCAAACTAACAATCAGTCTGTCTGTCCAATCAGGGAGGAGGCTCTGCTCTCTCATCACCACACCCCCCTGTGGTGCTTCCTGGTTTAAAGTCTTGGTGGATCTCTGGGGGGTTTAGCCCGGCCCAGCTCCCTGTCTGCACGCTACCATTGTTGGATTAGTAGACACGGAACACACACATCAGCTCAGAACCAGTGTGTGTGTGCGTGTGTGTGTGTGTGTGTGTGTGTGTGTGTGTGTGTGTGTGAGTATACAGGAGTTGTATAGGAGTATGCATGGACATGTCTTCACAGGGGATTAGTACCATGTCAGGACCGAGACCAACATCCCCCCCCCCCCCCCAGGTCTCATCTCCGACTGCTCCCCCCCCGTCTGTCACCCCCTCCATCCTGTCATCCACTCATCCCTCCATCCCCGTCAAAACACTGGAAACGGTCAGACCAGAGGTGGAGCAGAGGCGGATGGAGAGATGGTGGGGGGAGGGGGAGGAAGTGGCCGCTGTGGAGTTTCTCATTTAAGTCTAAATCCATTTCCACTAATAATCGCCTCATATAGACTCTCCCCCACCACACACACACACCCCCCTCGGCTCAAAGCAATCACTGTAACAGACAGGGGCCCCATGGCCGGATGGGGAGTTAAAGGCAGATTATTCTGGGCCTGTCTGACCAGCCATTCACTGTGTCTTCAACCTGTATTACTGGGTCAAAGGTGAACACCGACGTGAGATGAGATTAAGTTAAACCTATGTGTTGAAAGCCATATGCTGGGGTTATTCCACTGTCCAGGGTCCCGGCTTATAAACAGGAAAACAACATACAGGCACACACATGTAGGCATACGCACAAACACACACACACACACACACACACCCAAAGGGACAGCTTCCCATACAGTCCATCCACACACTGTAGTATGGGCTCGCCCACGCACCAGGTGTGTTTACAACCCAGGTATGTGTGTGTGGAATGGATGATGAATAGCAGAGATAGATAAGGGCACACAGAGGACTCCATTGTTCTTGCTTGGCAGGTTCCCTCCTCCCCTGTCCTCTCTTGCGCCTTCTTCCTCCTCCCCTGTCGCCCTCCGCCCAGACTGGGGTCATGACTCACATCCATAAAGATCCCCGAGGGGAATCCTAGAAGATTTCCCAGAGTATCCCAAGAGTGGACCGGGGGCCTGAACGTATTGCTTTTCTCCCCATATACTCCTATTATCTCCCTGGTCGGACCACCTGGTCGTTCTAGGTGTTTTTGTCCAGCCGTGGAACCTCAGCCATGGAACCATGGCTGGGTTCTCCTACTGTACCTTGGGGTTCTTCCCGTGGCGGTAGGTCATCCAGTCCTCGCCGTTGGTGCTGACCTCCAGCTTGAACGTGGTGACGTAGTACGACTTTGTGGTCTCCTTGGAAACGGCGCCTTGGGTGGCGATGCCCGTCAGGACCTTGAGGAAGTGAAGGTCCACCTGGAAGAAACAGAGAGATAGAGATAGAGAGAGATAGAGAGAGAGAGCGAGAGAGAGAGAGAGAGAGAGAGAGAGAGAGAGAGAGAGAGGAGAGAGATAGATAGAGAGAGATAAAAAGAGAGATGTAGAGGAGAGAGAGACGGGATGAAGCTTATCCAGGTACCAGGGACAGAGACAGTATATATTTGTCACACAGACAGGAGGAGTTGTCCCTGACTGCTGCTGAGGAGAGCCTTAAAATTGAGTGTGTGTGTGTTTGTGTGTGTGTGTGTGTTTGTGTCATGGGGGTGGGATGCTGCAGGCAGAGATCAATGGCACAGCATTCCATAGCATTCCCGAACAGCACCCTCATCAATCAAAAGGGTCAGCATGCGCTCTGCACATCATTAGTGCATGCTGCATGGTTGTGTGTGTGTGTTTGTGTGTATGTCTTAGTGTGTGTGAATGTGTTTGCATGTGTGCACGACTGTAAAAAAAAACATGAAGGTACGAGCATGCATTTACTTTATGTCTTTGTGTGTGTATGTGTGTGTGTGTGTGTAGGCCCGGTACCTGGATGAACTCTTTGTTGCTGTCTTCGCTGGGGGTCCAGGCGTTGTCGATGTTGTTGAGGCGAGCCTGGCGAGGAGACCAGCGGCCGTCGTAGAAGGAGGAGGAGGCCGAGATCTGCTCGTCCGAGATCTTCCCAGACTCCAGACCAAACGCTGTGCTGCAGTGGAACGCTGAGGAGACCAGGGAGGAGAGAGAGAGCACCGTCAGGAAAGAGATACAGAGATGGAGGACAGAGAGAGAGAGAGAGAGAGAGAGAGAGAGAGAGAGAGAGAGAGAGAGAGAGAGAGAGAGAGAGAGAGAGAGAGAGAGAGAGAGAGAGAGAGAGAGAGAGGAGAGAGAGACAGAGAGAGAGAGAGAGAGAGAGAGAGAGAGATAGAGAGAGAGAAAGAGAGAGACAGAGAGACAGAGAGAGAGATTGAAAAATACATGTACATAGAGAAAATAGTGAAAGAGAGATAAAGAGAGACGTTGCTACTCACTGTCGGTGACTTCCTTGTTTGTCATGTTGTAGCGAGCAGAGAAACCATCCTTGGCCACAGCCATGTCAGTGCGGAACGACAAGGCCAGGAGACCGGACGATGATTGGATCTCAGGAGGGATCTTGGTGCCACAGTACCGACCAATCAGAGGGCTCACTGGGGACAAACAAACAACCACATATAGGTTTAGCATAAACGATGAGATGATATTCCATGTTAGAATAAGAGTTCTTTCAGATTTCCACTGTAGCTCAATCCACCTCTAACCCAGCCTGAGATTAAAGGGTGTGTCTGGGACCTCACCCCTGGCTTTAAAAACTGTCCTGAGACCAGCCTCACAAACACACAAACACACACGCACAGACTGTCACAGCTTCCATCTCAATCCCACCAAGTCAACAGAATTAGACCCAAGACACTTCTCCTGGACAGCTGCATGGTCAGCTTGATCTGCTCCTGCCTTTCTCCCCTCCCTCCCTCCTCCACGGTCAGTCTCTCTGCTCGGAACTCACTGAAGGCTTCATTTCACCTCCCTTTAAGGACACAACTAGTATCCATTTTGAGTTCAATGTTTCTCACACAAAAACTCCATTCTTTAATAGTAAAAAGTTGATTCATATGGTGTACTTCTTGTTGTTTACTGACTGAGTTGGAATATGAACAAACTCAGAGCTGGCTCTGCATTCCAATAATGCTTTATTTCCTCCTGTCCACAGGGCTGTCGGCTGATAGGAACCACAACTTTGATCTGGCACTCTCCAGTGGGCTCCCTTCCCTTCCTGATCCATCGCGATAGGCTGGCTTTAGACAACCCTGCCCCCCTAGGACTGCGATACCCATCATGCCCCTCTCCACGGAGAGGAAGGAAGTGTTGTGATAAGAAGGGGGAAAGTGAAGGAGGGGGGGGGGGTGATGGAGGGTGTTGTTGTCGTGGAGGAGGAAGCTGGTCCTGGGAAAGACCTGGTGCTCTTAGGGTGAACCTAGGAGCATGATAGACCCAGTGTTGAGGGAAATATAGTCCTTTCATCAAATATCTGAAGTCCTTACACATCAGCATGTACATACATGACTACTATCCTGGCTGTGTCGCCTGTCCTATCTGTACATTTAAGTGACCTCTTTCGCCACAAAAACGTTTGCTTTGAACGTGTGCATTTGTGTGTGAGCAGGCGTGCGCGTGCGAGAGCGTGCGTGCGTGACCTCACCTTGGGGAAGTCCATCCCACACGTCCAGCCAGTCGTACTTGCAGTCGCCCTCTCCCACTCCCACCAGCAGGGGGTCGTTCTCCAGGTCAAAGGTCAGGAAGGTCAGGGTGATGTCCATGTGGGGCGGGGCCATGATGATGTAGGAACACTCCAGGTTGTGGGGGTACTTGTCCGGGAAGCCCGGAGACTCGATCACCCCGGAAGGACTGGTGAAATTCCGGAAACAGAACTCCGATCCTGGGGAACAAACATGTCGCATCGTGAACGATCCATCACACACAAGCAATCACACGCTCCTGTTGGGGGCACTTTACGAAACCATTTGTCACCGCGGCGCTGCGATGACAGCACACTAATATGGCTGTGCTCAAATTAAGACACACACACACGCATGCACACACACACGGTTACACCCCTTCCCCACACACACACAGTCGTACACAACCGCAACTACACACATACACTAACACACAGACACACAGGCTAATTATGATGGGAGAGTGGCTGTTGTTTTGTGGAGAAAGTGACACACTCCCTTCAGCACGTCCCTCTCTTTGTGACATCTCAGTCAGTCACCTTTGGTCCCCGCACATCAACAACGTAAACACACACTTCTGAGAAACGGAGCGGGAAGACCAACGAAACAAACGACCGTTAAAGAGCTGAGCTGCCCCGGCCGTCCCTGCCGGCTCATCAGCCATGCAGATTTATGCGCCCGGGGCGGCACCTCCAGCTCAGACAGATGCCAAGGCCCGCATCAACTTCCCATCATGCAACACTCCGACACACAGGGGAGACCGAGGGGGCCCGAGTCGCGACGGCTTCGTGGAGGCGCGCGGCGATGAAGAGGGACGCGTTCCGTCAACGCCACCTCCGCCCCTCTCTCTCCCTGTCTCTCAGTAGGTCTCTCGCTTTTTCGACCTCATTCAGCGCAATGTAGCGCCAACACGGGTGCTGGAGGCGCTAACCACCGCTCCTGAAACTGAGACATGGACGGGGAGCTGAGGGCTTATTGAGGCCTGTGGAGCCCGGACACGTCTGCAGGACGTCTGGGGGAGGGAGGCCGTCTGGGGGCTGGGTCCAGCAGGCGTTTCTCTGACCCTGTCTCTGCTTGTTTCATGACTGGAGGCTGACCCCCCTCCCCCCGTCCAGCAGGAGCAGGGGGGCAAACTGTCTGTCTGTCAGACAAACACACACATGTTCAAACACAGAAATACCACACGTACAAACACTCACACCTCCAAACGCACACATGCGCAAACACACGGATGCGCACACACAAACATCTCCCTCCCTAAACAAGCGGCGAGGCATCGATATTTGGGTGTGTGTACAGCGTTTTTCTGGGTGTGTGTGTGTGTGTTTCTGATTGTGTGTATGAAGACAGAGAGAGCGAGAGAGAGAGAGAGAGAGAGAGAGAGAGAGAGAGAGAGAGATAGAGAGAGTTTGACAGGACTGTGAGTGAGACTCCATGGCACACTGGCCCTGTTTTCTTATTGGGTCACGGCACAGTAGACTGAGATCCAAGCAGAGCAGAGCTTTCATCTGAGAGCACAGTATGTCTCCATTACCCCCTCACTACAGCGAGCGCGTGTGTGTGTGCGCGTGTGAGTATGTGTGTCAGTCTACGTGCGTGGAACCAGTCACTTCACACGCTCGCCCCGCAACGTGTGCTGCTACAGTAGCAGTGTGTGAATGAACATGTGTGTGTGTGCGTGTGTGTTTATGCATGAGTACCTTCTCTTTTGTTAGTGCTTATTAGCTCACAGTAGATGAACATGCCAAAAACAACCCCCCCCCTCCCCCCTCACCCACACACCACCATCTCTTAACCCAGTCTTCCAGTGTCGGCACGCATGCACAGATATGCATGCACACACACACACACACACGCGCATGCACACACAAACACACATAGACACACACAAACACAGGCACATGCCTTTGCACCCCGTCGCCTGGCGCGTGCATTTCACCACAAACGGCCATTTGGCAAGGGTTGTCTGCTGGCGTGGGATGACTGGTGGAGGGGGGGGCAGCTGGGCGGCGGGGGCAGTAGGGGGGCGGCAGGGTGGGGGGGGGGAGGGGTTGAGTTGCTGGGTAGAAACGGCTAGACGCTTACGCCCCAGTGCCTGACGGAGTAGGAGCTGCACATGTTGTGTCAGGGAATACCCCCACTC
>NC_140372.1:11577500-11612500 GCF_054491055.1 Hypomesus nipponensis | reverse complement strand
CATGTGACAACGGGCGCCGTCAGCTGATAGGTCCAGGCATCCTGACACCCCGTCACGGAAGAGACCCCCCCCCCCCCCGCCCCGCCGCAGCGGACGAGGAGGGCGCGTTTCAGAGGGGGTTCAGGCTAGCTAGCGAGCGAGCTAATCTGGCGTGTGAGGAAGGCCTCGAGCCGGTTCCCGCGTCCGCACCCTCCCCGTAATCCTGTATTAGCGTGGTGATCGGAGCCGTTTGCTAGTGAGCTCCCTCAGCGGAGCTAAGTACTCGCTCTCCCTCGGTGTGTGCGTGCGTGGGTGTGTACAGCTGTAACGGACACAGGCTTAGGGAAAACACACACGCAGGCAGCCGGACACAAACGCACACCAACACACTGTACGGAGCCGTATCGCCAACGCCAAGGATAAAAGGGCCCGAGAAGGCGCTGAGAGTCTAATTAGGTTTTAATTGATTTTAGAGTGGGTCTCTTTTGCCTGGCGTGGATTAGCAGACGTGAGTGAGTGTTTCTCAGATGTGATTATTGACCTGCTCGCTCGCTCACTCTCCCCAGGCTCTGATGAATACATGCATGAGGGTTAGACGTGTGGGAGTCTGGTGTCCCTCGTTCTCTCACACACACACACACACACACACAGACAGTCGCACCTACACACAATCACACACACCCCTCTCAAACACCCGGCTCCTGCCCTGATCCCATTAGAGATTGTTTTGCATCGGGTCCTCCACTGCAGTGTGTCTGACACCTTCCACTGCCCGTTCATCCCCCCCCCCCCCTTCAAACTTTCATTGAGTACAGCAGAGCAAGAAGGGGGGGGAGGGGGTGAAACTCAAGGCCTTCGGGGTAGGCGTTAGGCAGCACTAGTCCGGACATGCCCTCTCTCCTTTCCTCTCATCGCTCCCTCGTCCTCTTCACGGCCCCGGCTAATTGCCTTTCACACCTTCCCCCTGTTTTTCGGGGACTTCTTCTCTCCACCCTCGGCACATTCCCCACAGGCGCCACAAGGGCCCCTACAGACCGTCTCGCCTGCCTGGAGACTCACGGCAATCACCACGGCAACGCCGCTGCAGTAAAAAAAAAAAGAAAACAGCCCCACCTGTCCCCCAGCCTCCCTCCCTCCCCTTCCTCTTTCCTGCCCGCCGGACAGGAACCACAGGTCTGGTCCACTTCCTCCTCTCAGGGGGAAGAGCTGAGGCATGCGTGACAGAGATCCCCTGTCTACGGACATCCCAGCAGGTACAGTACAGCAGCCTTGTTCCCAGTTGTGATCAACAAAAACAAGGCACTTTTGAGGATATCGACCGAGCGACTTTTGTCTGGCTCCGGCGTTGTGCTGGATGTCCTGCCCTGTGCGCTCCCGGAAGTGCAGCCACAGCACCAGCAGGTCCACCCTGCTCTGCCCTGTGGAAGGCTGCGTCAGAGGCTGCAGACACGGCGGCCGCCCCGATGGAGCAGAGCCTTCACAGAACCCCCCCCCCTCCCCCAACAGACCCAACCCCACCCCCTTACCCCAAGGGTAGGACTAATAAGCCATAAGTGCTTCTGAAATATTTAGATGCTCGGAGAGAGAGCGAGAGAGAGCGAGAGAGAGCGAGAGAGAGCGAGAGAGAGCGGAGAGAGAGAGAGAGCGAAGTCCCTGTTGATCCATAGAAGTCTGCCATCTCCTAGACTGGAAAACCAACAGAGCTCTGTCTTGTTGCTTACAGATGACCGGGGCAACACCGCCCGCCACAGTCTGGCCCAGCTCAGGATCCTCCCAGAACATCCGTCCTGCAGGGGGACTAGCCACTGCTGGGATGCCTTCTTCATGACCCTTACACACACACACACACACACACACACACACACACACACACACACACACACAGAGGTACAGGGACGCACACATTCATACATACGCGCACACACACAAACACTTGTACAGGCATGTTCCCACAAACACACACATGCGGGTAAGCACACAGACACAGCCGTACACACACGTTCATTAAGCAGAGTGTGTGTTAATGAAGCACATTTAGTTAAATATATTGGATGGTTAAGTGAGAGTTGTAATGGTATGGAGTCTATGGTGGTGTGACTTGATTTCAACTCTAACCTGACCGTGACTTGACAGTACCTCGATTACCGTACACCTTGACCGGAACATGACCGTGGTCCTGTCTACATGAAGGATTTTTTATGATCACACTTGTGTGTCTGGCATGCTTGTCCTTAACCTCTTTCCCTCCCTCCCTCCCTCTCCCTCCATCCAGCCAACTGTGATCGCCTATCGATTCCTCATTACAACAGGAAAACAGCCATTGATCCCACACCTCCCCTCTCCCCAGAGGGAGTACCCAGAGATTGGTATCAGGCGCACATCAGAGCCAGTGTTCCAGCTTAGGGACACTTCACCCCCTGATGATGAGGTACACTGGAGACCCTGGAGGACCACTATGGTGTGTGTGTGTGTGAGTGTGTGTGTGAGTGTGTGGGTGAGTGTGTGTGTGTGGGAGAATGTATGTGTGTGTGTGTGTGTGTGTCTTTCAATGCTGAAAGTGCTCAGGTTATCAAGCCTCTCTGGTATCCTCACCTCCAGGCTCCAGCCAGTAAAAAATGACCAAATAAAAAAAAGCTGTATAAAATCCACATGGGTGGAAAAATGGATCTTCTCAACTGTGTGTCAGTTTTATGAGGAGTGAGTTCATATGTGTGTGTGTGTGTGTATCTGGGTGTGTCTGTGCGTGTGAGTGCATCAGTGTCTGTGTGTGTGCAAACCATCCCTCCACTAGTTTAATCCCCCAGTGCAAAATGAAATACTTCCACTTCAGGCGACGGAGAGAATGTGGAAACGTGGGAGAGGGAGAGAGAGAGGAGACAGTGAACGAAAAAGAGAGGAGAGAGAGAGAGATCTCCACCTCCAGCCCACCTCCTTGCCCCAGAACGGTATCGGTATCATCTTAGGGCCCAGTGATGGTGGATTGCATTAGAGATATGGCCTGATATTTCATCTAGCCTTTATTGCATTTATTCCACATCAATCTCATGCGAGCCTGGAGGTAAGAGCTATTTGGCACCCAGCCGGACTTCTCTGAAATGAAATTCTGAATTAAAGTGCCACCTCAGACGCTGGGAGTCTGCATAGACAGCAGATTTGATTGGTGCAGAGGCAGTGTGTTGCGGCGGTGGTACCCAAGGCTGGCTGCCTGAACCAGGGCCAGGGACCAAACTGGCCACCACGCTCATTATCCAGTCGGAGTCATGAACAAAAGTCTATCTTAGTTGGGGGTCCTGTCAACTCTACTCCTAGTGTCCACTTCGACAAACACTAAAACCTTGATACCGTGTGTGAGTGAGGAACGCGTCTCCAGTCAACATTCACATGTAGCTAGCAGCTAGAGACCCAGCACCCATCCAGTCTGGCTCCGGCTCCTTCCACAGGCCTCCAGCCCTGCTCCTTCACCTCCCCGTAACCCCCAGAGAGGAGAGAACTCGACACTGCCCCTCACAGACACACTGGGAATGTCCAGTCACGCAGGAAGAAGGAAACACGACGCAGATGCACTACAAAAGGCGTCTCCTTCACCGCGTGGGATGCAGCGAGGGAGGGGGACGCTGTTCTTTGGCTCCCTGCACTTCTTTCGAGAATTTCTGCTTTCTGCCCTCAGGGAAGCACACCCCCCCCCCCCCCCCCCCTCACAAACGTAAAAAAAGAAAGAAGCTAAGGCGTCAGTGTGTTAAGGCCGTATGAATAAGTAAGAGCCGTTGGCGTGGAGCCGCTGTTTTCTAATGGCTCCATAAAACCAGGGATTGTTTCTTTGGAAAGGCTCGTGTGGATGGAGTGGCTGTCTACCTTCACACACACACACACACACACACTGCTTTATGCGTGGGAGGGAGGGCAGAGCAAGGGCCTAGCCACCCCCCCCCCCCCCCCCCCCCCCCCCCCCCCAGGCTCATGTAAAGGAGAAGAGGCGCAGGCAGAGAGGGGTAGAAAAAGGTGAGGTGAGCCAACGTTCTCTCTCCTCTCCCACACTCACTCTCTCTTTCTCGCTCACTCTTTTTCTCTGTCTCTGTCTCTCTCCCATATCTCTCTCTCTCTCTCTCTCTCTCTCTATCTGCTGCCGCCCTGAGCGGTGGAGGACTGGACTCCCCACTGAGGTTTCTTACCCAGCACTCACACACCACACTCCCTCTACTGTACTGCCCAGCACCCTGGATTACAAAAGGGTTCTCATGAGGAATCAAAACTGTGTAAGCCTGAGAGACGGCACTCTGGGCGTTTTAAAGCGTGTGTATGTAATGTATACAGTGTGTATGGGTGTGTTTTCGTGTGAGTTTGTGCATGTATACAGCGTAAAGTGTGTGGGTGTACAGTGTATTATGCACCGTATGAATCTACACACCCCTGGAGTATATTATGTACAGTACAATACATATTCATACACCAGCAAGCCTGTACACCACTGGTTAAGCTGTCTCAGTGTCCTGTATTGTATTGTTTGGTGAACTGTGTCGTGTGAGTCGTTCAACGGAGACCAGGGAAGACGGCCTCGTTCTAATGAGGTCAGGGACAATAGAAGACCATATGATTCATATTAGCATCATCAGTCTGGGAGAGGAAGCTGACCAGTCTGGTCTCCACGCAGTCCAACAGCTGGTCAGCGTTCTCTCCGCTCCTCTCTCCCCGACTGCTGCCCTGGAAACTGCCGCAGCTCTCCCTCTCCCCTCTCCCCCTTCCCCCCTCCCCCCCCTCTTGTCTGTCCTCCCATTCTTTCATCCCACCTTCTTTCTCTCCACCTCTCTCGTGGCTGTTGTCATGCATCCTTTAATTCATGAATGTTTATCCAGCTGCGTTTATCCAATTGTATTTTTGGAGCAACTTTGCCCCCCCCCCCCCCACAACCACCGGTAAACGGATACAAACGCATGATCAATTCATCTTCACCATCTCTCCTTTCGCAGGGTCTTTATCTGGTGTCTCTCACTGTTGATACTGTACCCCCACCGCCTCCCCCCTCCTCCCCCCGACCCTCTCTTACTTGCAGTCCAGTCTCTCGATCTCAAAGTGGGGGTTGAAGTTGAGGACGATGCGCTGGGAGGCCTCCGGGGCGGTGATCACCCACTGACAGTTCTGGTGAGGCGGGTACTCCAGAGGATACCCTGGGGAGGTGATGTAGCCCGCCTTGCTGGCATCCAGCTGCCCTCCACACGTCACATCTGGGAGAGATGGAGAGAGGGAAACAGAGAGCAACGGAGAAAGAGAGAGAGGGAGAAACAGAGATTGAGAGAGGGAGAAACAGAGATAGAGAAATAGAGAGAGAGCGAGCGAGCGAGAGAGAGGGGGACAGACAACGTGAGAGAAGGCAGAGAGGAATGGTCGTTAGAATCTGCAAGTAAACCCTTTTCTTTTCTTTTCGTACGAGGGTTTATAAATGTGTGCTTCTTCTGGATGAGGATATCTACATAAACTCTGCACCCCTACTCTGCCATACACACACACATACACACACACACACACACACACTCAGCCCTCCACACCCAGCTCCTTATCTGACCAGTACTCTGCTGGGAGCATTCTCTTAGTGTAATTGTTGCTCCGGCAGACAATCTGCAAACATTAGGACACATTCTCTGATCCTATCGCTCCTCTCCCAGGAACAATAGCCTGCCAATGGCGTCGCTTGGAAGCCCAGGCAGGAAGTGACACACAGACTGCCTGTCTGAGGGGTTCAGGGGTCGCCCCAACTCAGTAATGAGAAGCTGAAGTAACAAAGCCTTCATTCTCGCACAGCGCCCCGGCAGCTACGTGGGTTTTTTTTTCGGGCCGCCGTTATCTCCCACCAACACGCCAAGCACACACACACCGACATGTAGCCTGCAGCACAAAACCAAACCGCCTCTCATCGCTCAGTCCTC
The DNA here is from genome assembly GCF_054491055.1 of Hypomesus nipponensis. Lineage (NCBI taxonomy): Eukaryota > Metazoa > Chordata > Actinopteri > Osmeriformes > Osmeridae > Hypomesus > Hypomesus nipponensis. The sequence continues at coordinate 11,606,603 of NC_140372.1, read as the reverse complement.
GCACTAGATTTACTGGCATTATTATTCTAAATGGAGGGGAGATTAGAGAAACCCCAAAAAATAATAATTATCCACAAACGACGTTCACCATGACAACGATGGTTAACCCCTTCGCCGCCATGCAAACAGTGTGAATAATGAGCACAGACTTTCAATTTGTGCTATTTCGTACGGACTTGCTATTTTCAAATCCTAATGACTTGACGTGTCTTGTCAGGTTCACCTATTCCTAAAAAAAGGATAACATTCTAGGGAGTTTGAGTATAATAGGCATTTCAAGAGTTGACATTTCCAAGGCTATTGTGCTTTAAAAGGCACACTTTAGATTATGTGACATTTGATGTAATAGTGAAAGTAAACCTTCCATACTTTTTTCCTTACTTGGACTCGCGTAATATAAGCGTAATATTCACACACACGCGCACACACACACACACACAATTGTGGGCACATGCACACACAGAGCTTGTCAATCACTCAGTAGTGGCACACTGAAAAGCCAGCCAAATGAAAAGATAACGTAAAATAGAGAGGCAGAGAGAAAGAAAGCGAGAGAGAGAGAGTGAGGAAGACGGAGAATGGGAGAGAGACATCTCTTTATCTGGGCAGCATTCAGACAGACAGTGTCTTCTCCTCCCATTGTTGGGCTCTAACAGAGTGCCGGGGCTATCTGCCGAGCTGGGGGAGATTAAGCCGTTTGGGAGAATCCTGCCGCCTCAACACTTTTCCCTGAGCTGGCTGTTCATGTGCTTTACTGGTAACATGGGGGGGGGGGGGGGGGGATGCAAGAAAGACAGGAGGAAAGATGGATGGAAGGAGGTAGGAGAATGCAGAAGGAGAGAAAAAGGAATGCCGGGGACGGAGGGAGGAAGAGAGGGAGGGGATGGAGGGAGGGATGGAGGGAGGGATGGAGGGAGGTGGAGGGAGAGGATCCTGACGAGGCTCATTAAGAGCTGGCCATCCTCAGATTCCCTGACCCTGGAGCAGCTATGCTGTCAGCCACGACACAGATGTATGTGTATGTGTGTGTGTGTCTGTGTGTGTGTCTGTGTGTGCGTGTGAAAAATCTTAGCGAGGATGTGTTTCTGGTTTGTGTCCTTACGAGTCAACAGCACAAGCCTGAATGAGTGTGTGTGCGAAGCAGCGCCTGTGCAAAATGTCTGTTTGAGGGTGTTCATGAAATAGACGTGTTTGCTCTTGAATGAGAAGTACACGGCTGCTTTAATGATTGATCGGAGGATTTGTTTTATCAGTCTTGGCCTTGGTCAAAAGCCATCTCAAAAACGTTACTTAGCTCTATATAAATCACACGAGCCTTCCAGCTCGAGAGTAGGGAGACTTACATTACATCATCAGTTATGATATTATCATGGTACTCCCTTCCAAGGATAGAAGTGAACACTGTCGTATTGTATGTTGAGAATAGATCATCTCATGCAGAATCCTAGAACGGTGCTCTTCAACCCTGGTTGTCAGGGCCCACTGTCCTGTGTGTTCTCGATGTTTCCCTGCTCCAACACACCTGATTCACATAAATGGTCATTAGCGAGCTCTGCAGAAGCCAGATAACGACCAATTCATTTGAATCAGGTGTGTTGGAGCAGGGAAACATCTAGAAAACAGCCAGGACAGGAGACCCTGAGGAGCAGTGCCCCAGAAACAAAGTAATCATGGAAACGATTTATACTCGCTTACTCTATTGCATGTAAGTCACTATGTAACCTAGCCACTTCATCAAATTGACCACCAAGAACGAGGCTGTGAGGGACTAATGCACTAATAAACATGTATAATTAATTCTTAAAGTTCTTTCTCGGCTACCGGCGACTCTTTCCAATTAGAAATCCATCCATACTTTAATGACCATGTGTGTGTGGCCATTCAGTACATTTGCAAAGCATGCATGGAGACTGATGTGAGGAATTCATTTCACAATAATCTGGATCCTAACTATTTTCATAAATAGGAAAGAGCCTGTAGAAATATTTACAATAATACAGGGCATTCACAAGGTTTGTATGCTCGTGTGTGTTTCAGCCCATTCTAATAGCAGTTATCAGTGTTCTGTAGCGTCATTCCCTGGGATAAGTCTGTGGAGAGGTTCCGATAAATCTCTCTCTCTCTCTCTCTCTCTCTCTCTCTCTCTTTCTCTCTCTCTCTCTCTCTCTCTCTCTCTCTCTCTCTCTCTCTCTCTCTCTCTCTCTCTCTCTCTCTCTCTCTCCCCCCCCCCACCTTAATTAAAAAGTGCTATCGCCCAGAGTGAGAAATCAGAGGGGAGAGAGTGGGCAGCATTCATCCATTCATCCCTGCAGAGCGCTCTTCTCTTCGACTGTTTTTAATCTAACCACTCTGCACATGAGAGAGAGAGAGAGAGATGTGGGAGGAGGGGTGGAAAATAAGTGGAAGAGATACAGTAGGCCACATACCTTTGACCGTCTAACCTCTCCCGTCTTCCAAACAGCCATCTCCAGTTACAGCGAGAGGCTTTGATGAAGGTTATTATGAAAATTCAAATTCCTATGCCCTCGTTTACTTGAACCTAGCAAAATCAACACAGCACAAGACAACCCATGATCTCTTGTTCTTTGAGTCTTTCCGTCTCTGTGTCTGTTTCTCGCTCTCTCTTTCTCCAGACATGCTCCATGACCCATGGCCCTCCCTCCCAGGATAAGTGGCTCTCTGGGCTAATCAACAAAATGCATTAGGACTGCTATGAATCAATGGATCAATGGATCAATTGAGCAAACAGATGGCCGAGTCTGCTGATCCTGCGACAACTGAACCCTGGTGCTGTGTCCACGTCCGTCCAGCCTGGGAGACAAAAGGAGAGCCATCCGCTAAGACTGCCGGAGCAAGACGTTTCACCATTCTTCAACTTCTCTCTCTTTCTCTCTCTCACTCTCTCTCTCTGTCTCCCTCTCTCTCTCTCTCTCTCTCCCTCTATCTCCCTCTGTCCCTCTCCTGTACAGATTAATCTTGAGTACTACAACACCCTTCCCCTCGACAATAGCCAGCTTCTTTACCCCCCCCCCCCCCCCCAAACAGCAGCACCGTGATGTGGACCTCTGAGCCCCACTAGGAAGCAGAGCACGGGGCTTCTGACTGGATTATTTATGGGGGTCTCGTTTTTAATTTCACCCCCTTCGCTCCGTTCCACCGTTCAGGGTGCCGCCTCCCACCTCGCTCCTTCTCCAAAGTATTGAACGGTTCCTCGCCTGTTGTCTTGGCCCTGAATACTAATACCTTACCTTGTTTTCACAGCCGATACCTTTAAGTCTGGCTCCGGTTAAAACAAGCAGAGATACAGAAAGAGAGGGAGAGGGAGAGGTGGCAGGAGACAGGAGGCAGGAGGCAGGAGGCAGGAGGCAGGAGGCAGGAGGCAGGAGGCAAAAGACAGATACAGGCACCTTCAGTACCTCAAACCACAACTAGAGGAGAGACTTCTGAATGCCTACAGACATCAGCCCACGCGCTGTGTATACATGTTAATGGCTTGGTTAATGAAGTGAATGCTAATCAAAATGCTAATGAGTTATTAATGGAAATGTCACTGAGTCAAATTGCAGTAACTACAGAGCATAGTGTAAGAGTGTCTCCCAGTTTGTCCCCGCTCGGCGGTTGGAGGCCAGAGATTGACTCCAACTTTGAGCTGCTCAGCCCCCTGGCATCTCACTCCAGGTGCTTTGTTAGTATTTGCAGCCGCCCAATACCCTCTCGTATGCCTCCCGTCGTCTGCTGATTACACTGTGACCCCCTCTCTGATGCTGCCCCCTGCCTTTATCTGCAGTTAGATGTTTAACACCCCCCCCAACACACACACACACACAAACACATATACAGGCATCACCCAAATCTGGGCCCCCTCCAACTGTCTCTGTCACTCTCACTGCTGTTAAATGCTCAGCACCTCCTCTTGCCTTGTCTCTCTCTGTCTCTGCTGGTGTGTGTACGTTCTGTGGAGAGAGGGGAGCCTGGGACATAGAGTGCCTTGGCAGGCTGAAGCTCCAGAGGAGAGGGAGAGCTGCCCAGCATCCAAGGTCCCACATCTGTCTCTGATCAACTGACACACAGGCAGCCAGCAACCGCAAACAGCGTCTGCTCAACCTACCTCTCACAACCACTGGGAAGGCTATATTATGCGTGTGCAGATATATCTACGCACACAATATCCCTTCCCCCCTCCAATACACACCAACTGCACAGTATGAAGTTTGAAGCTTAACTTTTGACTTTGATTTGAGACAAGCTACTGGGTAGCAAGTTAGGATCGCATACGTCCGTGAGGCTGCGTGGCGTTTACAGTGATGTTGCAGCAAGAAATCGTTTTGCTGCCGACGCCTTAAGCTGCCAAGACCACAGCCAAAACACAAATAAATACAAGCTGCCAGACAATGCCAGCGACTAGCCTCGAGATAATGAGAACTCTGCTGTTGATGATGATGATGATGATGATGATAATTAGGATGATGATAATGGTGATGATGTTTGTTGTGACTGAGATGGCATGCAACATGACCGCATGATTCAAAACGTAACTTAACTCGAATATTTTATAAACTAGAGGCCTTCTCCCGGTACTTAATAAACTATGAAATGCACGCCAATGAGAACAAAACAATAAATGACAATTTTACATGTTAAATTTACAAGAAATCCATGTGAATTACTTAGTCAGCAGGCAAGAAACGGAGATCGCTTCCCGTGACAATAATTGAGGGATTTTATGTTTTTTTTGTCAAGGAAAGTTATTTGTAAAATATAGAATATCGACGTATTTCACAAGACTACATTGATGTAGCCCTACAATTATTCAATTGTTCAGAAGAACCGCCTTAATAGCATGAATAATTGTACCTCATGAATGGCCTAATCCCTAGCTGCATTAAGACATGTCCATTATTTTTAAATATGATAAGGTCTCTGAGTGAAAAGATTCCATCCATTGCCGTACTTGATGATCATGTTGAATGGACAACCAAAGATAGGTTCCTCACCTCCCTTCCGCGAATGTGAAACTGTAGAATATTTAATGCTAATGTAGAATTGACTTTTAAAATGGATTACCAGACCACTGGCTTTCCGATTTCACGCAAAGTGTGTTCAAATTCATTATTAAAAGCAGATGGGAAGTTTTGATACAAAAACTAAAGACAACCCAAGATTAACCATATTTTCAGAACGTGGAGAAAGCTGTAGCCTAAGTATACGGTTTCGGGTGTTGGCCTATTTTAATTTACAAATAGAAATATTATCAGGATAATGTAGCCTATTCATTCAGCAAGAGAACGTTATTAATTTATCATTTAGCTGTATGCAAAAAGACTTGCATTGGGTGTCAAGCTTCTAACTGACCAGTAACTGACACTCACCGTCATCTCCACGCGCTCTGCCTGTTAGAGTTATTACGAGTAAAATTCCAAGGAGCGATGACAGAAAATCCATCTTGAGAAGCATTTTTCAAGATTTCTGTCCTGCAGTGTGTCCGTTCTTTCTCAAAATCCACACCCTTCTTTGGCAAATCTGTTGAAAGTCTGTGTCGGGTCTGTTATTCCGCTACTTTTCACCAACTAAACAAAAAATATTGTCTTAAATTGTCCTGAAAACAATATTGTCAGCCTTCCTTTTCAACTGTGCCAGCCTACTTGAATAAGGCTCCTGGGTGCCACCAACTAACTTTCATGTTCTTGTGACTAAGAGCAGCCTTGTCCATCAACGCTGATTGAATAAATTCCAGTTTTGTTGGTGAATTATGTCAGTCCACCAGTTTGATGACTTGTGGTTCTTTCCTGACAGACGCGCGGGATCTTAGTCCCCTCCAAATCCGATAGAGGAGCTTGCCTTCTCCCGCTGTCTCTCCCTCCGTCATGCGCTCCCGGGGATTTCTCTCCGGTCATCTACAACTGAGAAATATCTACTGTCGTTCACTATTCACACGTAGATTTGGCTTCTCGAACAAGCAACAGGAATGGGAGATCAGTCATGAACATTACGTTGTGTCCTTCTACAAAAGATGCATTTATTCCATCTCTGTCACTCCTTCTACAGTAGCTTCTGTCGGTGTCAGCGTCTCCGTACAGCTTGCGCTCTCGCGGCGTGTGTGTGAGAGTGTGTATGTGATAGCACTTTTGAGCGGAGCAGCTATCGCATTACAGTCAGTGCCTCAGCTCCGCCCTCCGTCGGTGGCTGATTATGGAGAGGAAAGCGCGTACACACACGCTCGCGTGCACACACACGCACACGCACACACAAACACACACACTCTGATAACAGCAGATAAAAGTTTCACTGATAACAAACGCATTTATAAACTCGGGGCAGAACATGTCCACGGGATATATTTTCAATGAGAACAGAAGGGAAAGAGGGAAGGAGAGGAGAGAAAGGGAGAGCAGCAGGGTTTTCAAACAGCTGGTTTCTCACCCAATCACCACAACACACATCAGGCACCAGAAGTGGAGTTAATGTCATATGTTTTTTTGCCCCACGGCTTGGGGAGAACCACCCCAGCCCGGCCCGGCCCAAACTCAGGCCTGCAATCAGCATGCCTAAATACAGACAAAAAAGGCTGTATAATAACACAGTACCGAGCCCAAAATAATCTGCTGAGAAATTCTTCCCGGGTCCAGCCCTTTATGCCTACTCCTTGATTACAGTATAACGTCCTACAGTAAATGGACTACACTGGACCTGCCCAGGCACCCAAAGCACATTCCGGAGAGCATGCCTGCTTCATAATGTGCTTCTGAAGCATCTCATCATCACCGAGCACCAAATCTGTGTCTGTGTACATCTGTGTGGTGATCTCCTGGGGCCATGCTTTGTTCCGCGCTCTGCTCCAGATATTATTAGCCCTGCTCCGCAATGCGCTCAGCGGGGAGCCATGGAGAAGACATGGAATGGGGGCCTACTGTAAGGGCGTCTGTCCACCTCTGACCACAACAACATCTGACGACCATGTCCTTCATGTGAGGGTCACGAGGGGAGGGTCATTGTCACCCATACTGTCTGACGCTTCAGTGGGCTCGTCCCTGCCGGCTCGCCCTCAGGTCTCCACAGTGTGCCAACGTTCCACTGCTTTCTAGACACCGTGTCAATCAATCTTAAATCCACCAATTGCCGCGGGGCACGTCTGTCACATGTCACAGGGATTGGTTAATCGGAGGCTCCAGGGCGTGGCCCAGACTGTCACGTGCCCCTGAAGACCTTGCTGGTTGTCTGTCCCTGTCCATGTGGACCATAACCTCTATGGTGATATGTGTTGTTGCGTGTGGATTGGATTTGTGCATTTGCGGTGTTTTTGTGTGTGTCTGTGTGCATAGAATGCCTCTATGCTGGAGGGGAGGTGTGTGGGGGCGGGTGGGGGAGTGGGGGGTGGGGGTGGTGGGGTGGGGTGGACATCATGCCTTACTCACTCCACACCCCCGTTGCCCCAGAGACAAAACACAACCCTTGCAGACTGTCCGCCAACGCTGGGTCACTTCCTGTTCGTGCCCCCTGAGGTGTCACCTGACCTGACAGCTCTGAATCCACCCCCCCCCATCCCCTGCCTCCTCTACCCCTCTGCCCCCAGAAAAAAAGAGAAAGGGGGCTGCCCTTCACCCTTCCTCACCCCACTCCTGGCAGTCTGGTGCCAGGCAGCCCAAACCTCCTGCTGTGCCACTGAACACCAGCTGCAGACACACATACCTTTCCTGAAGCATGCATCATATCTGTGTCCCCAGGGTTGGTGGGGCCAAGGCGGGGTTGAAGGAGAGGTGACAGGGGGTGATGATGATAGCCAGGACTTTTGTGGAGGAGGAGGAGGATGAGGAAGACGGAGAGATACCAGCTGCTGCCACAGTCAGTTGCTTATCACAGTCTGCCCTGCAGACTGACGGCAAAGCAGATAGCTCTCTCTCTCTCTCTCTCTCTCTCTCTCTCTCTCTCTCTCTCTCTCTCTCTCTCTCTCTCTCTCTCTCTCTCTCTCTCTCTCTCTCTCTCTCTCTCTCTCTCTCTCTCTCTCTCTCTCTCTCTCTCTCTCTCTCTCTCTCTCTCTCTCTCTCTCTCTCTCTCTCTCTCTCTCTCTCTCTCTCTCTCTCTCTCTCTCTCTCTCTCTCTCTCTCTCTCTCTCTCTCTCTCTCTCTCTCTCTCTCTCTCTCTCTCTCTCTCTCTCTCTCTCTCTCTCTCTCTCTCTCTCTCTCTCTCTCTCTCTCTCTCTCTCTCTCTCTCTCTCTCTCTCTCTCTCTCTCTCTCTCTCTCTCTCTCTCTCTCTCTCTCTCTCTCTCTCTCTCTCTCTCTCTCTCTCTCTCTCTCTCTCTCAGCACTTTCCCTCCCCCTCTCATCTTGGCAAGAATGGTGACTCCTCAGTGAGTTAAGAAAAAGCAGTGTTGAGATGCAGTTGTCAATAAAGGGTTGAGTGATCACGCTTGTTGAAAGAACTGCTGGCCTCTGATCTCAGATAAGGTTGGAGTAGCCTTTGCCTGACCTTTTGGGTGATTTTAATGAGGCCAGGCACTATAAGTAAAGCAGAGAGAGAGAGTTACTGTTTCTTTTGCCATACATTACATTAGGATGAGATACACTGCTCATCAATGGAGACCCCCCAGGGGCGGAGCTAGACTCTCAGTACAGTGGGGGCGGAGCTTCATCATGGGGCCCTCTGCTACCAAGTCATTTTAAAATTAAAACCGTGAAAAAAAACGATATATCTGATGAATGCATATGTTATAATGTGACACTCGTTGAGCCAAGTAAGCTTTTGTGTCAAATAAAATACAAAGAGTTTACAAGTTTGTATTGACGAACAAAGAAAACAGTTTTGCCAGTCAAATTCAAATGTTTCAACACCACAGTCAGCAACAGCTGACCCTGCGTGTCCACTACAGCGGAGCGGGCGGCGCATCGGCGTCGTTGATGCTCCTACAGTGCCCTACGCCATAGAGTTGTGTTCAAATTTGCTGATAAGTTTGCCGTTTGTTCGAAGTACAAATGTAACTAACCCTAACCCTTGGCGGGGCCCAGGGGGCGCACTCGGCCCCACCTAAGCACCCACGCTATCTCCACTCCTGCACAGGGCGATTGGCCTGATGACCTCACAGCGGACACTCCCGCACTAGGTCTTCAGAAGGAGACATTCTCTGCTGCTCCAGGAGACACAACCCTCTTGTCTCACATACAAAACGATTCCAGGTTTATTTCCACCACCAAATTCCAGCCCACCCACCCTTTCGGTCCATTCCAGGGTAATAATTAGACACACACAGAATCCACCACCTATCTGCCTGCCCCTGTTGCTAGGAACACGTGGAAACATCTGGTAACATCTGGAATCTAGTGTCCAACCTCCCAAACTAGAAGAAAAACACCTTTTACTGTACCAGGAAACCCAGACTACATTTAGTGGCAGAAAAATAGGAGTCCACTTTATGTCTTAACATTGCTAGAAGTTTCATGTCTTTTATAATGGCAACCAGTCACTTAGTGGTTAGCTGTTATGTAGCTTGGTTTGGTTACGCAAGATAGATCCCAGTGCTAAAGCTTCAATAACAATAAGATTGCATGACTTTCTTTTGGAGAGTGAAGTTATTTAGGCCTCATCATCTCTTCGTCTATTTGTTAAGCAATACCAACTTTGGCCATGTGGAGGCAGGCCTTTGCACATGGTTCAGAAATATGAGGGTGAACTTAGGTCCATGAGCTGCTGCCAAGCGAACAGGAAAGCAGCAAGCAGGAGGCAAAAAAAACGTTGAAAACTCTCCAAGTACAACATCAGCAAGATCTCAGTAAAACGTGAGCCCAGGCCTAACCAGTCCATCTTGGGTCAACATTGTAGCTACAGTTCCAAGATCAAGATTGAATATGTTAAGCTCAAATGTTTTTTCTTTTGCCGTTTCGTTCCAGAAAGTCTGCTCAGAGACTCTTTCATCTTGCAGTTTCACCGTGTTTGTGGGTTTCTTTAAAGTCTCATCAAAGAAACTAACTCCTGTTAAAACCCCCAGTTCAGAGAAGTTCTGAGTCATTGAGTACAAGATGCATAGCATCACAACCATGGCAGCATCACATTGAAATATTTCTTTGTTAACCTCAAGGATTTGACATCAACATGCACATCTTGAGCGAGAGAGATTACCGAGAGACTTGTAGTGTTTGGAGTGTGTGGGTGTATGTGTGTTTGTGTGTGGGAGGGAGGGAGGGAGGGAGGGAGGGGGGTGAATAGGTGTGGGGGACTACCTTATCCCATCAGCTTGTAGGAACGGAGATTACATTAGTGTCTCTAATAGAGAGTAGAGGACCGTCCACACGGTTTGTTGGCTCTCTGGGGATTGGATCACTTGGCCTCACGGCTCAGGATCAGCCCTAGACAAACACAACGAAGATAACAGTGGGGGACAAGTGGACCCTGATGAGCCTTAGCCCATTCAAGTGGGTGAATCACCAGAGCCCATTGTTTCACTGGAAGAGTGGAATTACCCCACATCCTGTGTGAGAACAGACAGAGAAAGAGAGAGAAGGATAGGGGAGAGACAGGGGGGGGGGGGAGATTAATAAGAAAGAGCGAGAGACAGAGATCGAGCATTCTGTATGCAAAGTCCTTTTCTTTGTATTCTAAGGTAGCCTCCTATTTAGTCCACAAAGAGGACACTAGTATAGGAGGGCTCTAGGAGAGAAGGACACTAGGATAGGAGGACTCTGGGAGAGAAGGACACTAGAAGAGAAGGGCTCTAGGAGAGAAGGACACTAGGAGAGAAGGGCTCTAGGAGAGAAGGGCTCTAGGAGAGAAGGACACTAGGAGAGAAGGGCTCTAGGAGAGAAGGGCTCTAGGAGAGAAGGGCTCTAGGAGAGAAGGACACTAGGAGAGAAGGGCTCTAGGAGAGAAGGGCTCTAGGAGAGAAGGACACTAGGAGAGAAGGGCTCTAGGAGAGAAGGGCTCTAGGAGAGAAGGACACTAGGAGAGAAGGGCTCTAGGAGAGAAGGACACTAGGAGAGAAGGGCTCTAGGAGAGAAGGGCTCTAGGAGAGAAGGGCTCTAGGAGAGAAGGACACTAGGAGAGGGGGACTCTAGGACACTTGTAATCAAATTAATATTGTATGTGTGTGTGTGTTCTGAGGGGGAAACAGGACATGGATTTGGGAAATGAGGAGTGAGCATATCTCCCATTTGATTTGGCTGTGGTGTGTGGGGGAGACGGCTAGCTGCCCGTCCCCATGCAGACAGACCATTAGCCAGAGCTAATTGATTTACAGACTCTGAGCACCAAGGAAACATCTGTGTCAGTCATGTGTTGCACCCACCTTCATACACATACACACACACACACACACACTCACAACACACACAAACCAACGGAGCAGTTGTAAGTGACAGGGGATAGTAGCTTATTTAGAGAAGGATATAGGATTTCTGCAGGCCAAATTTGAAACGGCAACCCATGCCAGTATTGTGTTATTGACACAGACTCTAATATGATATGATGACAGGGCTAGACAGAGAGATGGAGATCTCCTGAAATGGGACTGACACTCAATCTATCTGAGTGGTAATTCAATCAGAGCCCGGCTTCCTATGTATGGCTAATCAATTGCGCTCGTCGCGGCAAACAAATAAGCACGGCAGCTCCTGTGAGTGTCACTCAGAAATACGGTGCGGCTGTTCTGTTTACCAGGTCACGCTCCTGTTTCAGGTCTGACGGAAGAGGAGTCGGCAGGAGTGTGGAAAAAAAGTGGGATTTGCTCATAATCGTTGGATTATGTATGCCGTCTAATCATGCCTTCACATGACATGTGTGTTTCTACTGTGACCTATTGTGTCCTGTTGACCATTACAGATGAACATCAACGATGTACTGTCTGCCCGACTGAATAATGAACACCTGTTGGTTGTGTGTTCGCTGAGTTGGATCCCTCCTACCATACATTCTGTTCTCTGCCTTCCCCTGAGCCCGTACTGATCATTTTCATGTAGAGGTGTTTGTTAAACTCTCTTTCCAATCAGCTGAACCTGAAATGATGTTGTGGTGGAGACTGACGGGAAATCCACACAGGGAAGAGCATGTATGGGAGGCATGATTGCCAAGGCAATCCAGATAGCATTACAAAAAGATGTCCCCCACATACATTTACACAAACACACACACACACACACACACACACACACACACACACACACACACACACACACACACACACACACCCTCAGGAGCCTTTGACCAGAGTAAAAGTGGTGGGTGATTTATGGTGGCTTGTGGCTCGACACAACAAACAAGTTTATTACGAAGCACCATGGTTGCACGGACATACAGAGTCTGCAGGCAGGAAGGAAGGCAGGCAGGCAGGCAGGCAGGCAGGCAGGCAGGCAGGCAGGCAGGCAGATAGATAGCTCACAAAACCTCAACACTCTCACACCACACACACCTTTTCACAGATTGGAAACACTGAAAAGCATTGCAAGAAAGCGACAAAAGAAGTGTTGAACTAATCCCGTTTCTGTCGATTAAACACAGACTCTGACTCACTCACACACACTCACACAGACACACACACGCACACACACACACACACACGCACACACACACACACGTACCAACACCTCCATCCCAAAGAGGCAGCAGCAGCTCGTGGGATGCTACTTAAACCGCTCTTTCTTTCTTGGTCTTTTGAAGAACAGCACAATAGCTACATTAACTGGCTGAGAGGTCTTTGATGTGGGCCTGAGTGAGACTAAGCCATACTGAATGGCCTTCAGAACAATCACTCAGATGAGCAAACCAGTGGGGGGGGGGGGGGGGGGGGGGGGGGGGGTGAGGGCGGTGTGTGCGTTGGGGTGTGTGTGTTGGGTGGGGGGGTGGATAGGCAGGGGGAGGGAGATAGTGTGTGGGTCTCAATGGAAGCTGTCATGTCAGTGTTGTAATTGGGATGGGATGCTTTGCTGATCTGTGTTGCTATGGCAATGGTGGTGACAAGTGTTTGCCTGTGTGTATGTGTGTGTTTGTGTTAGGAGTGGGGGGGTTAAAAAGGGGATTGTGGTTTGGGGTGGGATTATCCATGATGTCAATAAGAAATGAACAAGGGCCAAGAATTTGTGATACAGGGAACGCCATGGGTGACAAGACCTGCCAATACTGGGAGGTAAAGAATAAGTGTGGCTGAAATGCCATCCTAATCTGTGGATTGAACATGAGCCATTTTAGCTCTGCCCAGATAAAAACCTGCTCTAGATCAGAATGAAGTCAAAATCGCTTTGCAACATGAGCCATGTTAGACACACACACACCTACACACACACACACACACACACACACACACACACACGCACACACACACAGGCCTATGAGCGTCCATGCCCCTGCTCATTATTTCCTAGCAGTGTCTTGGGGTCGCCTGCATGTGTCTCAGGTTAAGGTAGCGCGGTCTAATTGTTTTCCCTGGGTCAGAAGCTCATTTGTCGTCCACATTAAGTTGACAGCCCCAATTAGAGTTTCTCAACAGTTTGGGTTTCTAAAACGTCTCCGTTTCTGAGGACTGCCAGATGGACACGCTCGACTCACCTCTCCTCCTCACTCTCCCTGCCTCTGGATCAGGGCCCACCTCAACCAATCACTCGTTTGTTACTCTCCGGCCCAGATGATGGGTGAGGGATGCTTGGAGAGAGAGCTGCCATTTTAAAACCCCGCGAGTGAAACACCTGAGCAGCACAGCCGTGTGGGACTACAGCATGTGAGCCTATCAGAAGGGGAGATGTGGGGTGTTTACAGACGTGAGAGGCGGGAGTGTTACAGAAGGCCATGGGGGGGGGGGCGGGGGGGGGGGGGGCTCCCTACAACCCCCCCGGTTAATCCTCCCACAATGGACAAACAGCTGCAGTAAACGATAACCAGGTCCCACGGTGCCAGGCTGATGAGGGTCTGAGAGCTGCTCACGCACACGCTGCCGTCACCAGGCAGAGAGCGGCTCAAGGCGGAAAAAACTGCGCCGGAAATCGATCCCAGGTCTGTTCATCTCATGCGACACAAAAAATCCCTTCTTAGTCCCCCTCCCCCAGCGAGGGTGAAGGAGGGATGGAGGAGGGATGGAGGAAGGATGGAGGAGAGGAACTGCAGGGTGACTCGGAGATGAGACAACACGCGGTACGAGGTGTGAGGCACGGTCAGCAGGGATGGCCGAGACCGGCTCGGTCGCTTGGCGTCCCACTGTCATTATCGACACAGTGACGTGTTGACACGCGCAAAACATTTGGAGGCCAATTAAAGACGAGTGTGAGAGTGCTCAGATGAGCACGTGAGGCGGTGAGGGCTGGTCGTCGGCGAGCAATTCCGTTGACAACGCACATAATCTGGCTCCGACCGCTCATTTCAATATCAAACAAAACTGCGATGTCTCCCAGACTGATGAATATGTTTTTGAGGAAAACGTGATGCTCACAATCGTGTGCACACACACTTACACACACACACACTAGCTTACAAAGACACACACACAGATCTGAAGCCGTAAATGGCTTTTAATTGAAGCACGACATCCTTTGTTACATTATTTACAAGCCTTGTTCATTATTATGCCATTCGGAGCGGGGCTCTGCCTCTCTGCCTCCCTGCAAGAACCAAACCAAATGGGCACCATGGGCAAATGGAGATACTTTATCATTATTGCAGACATGTGAAGATGTGTGTGTGTGTCCCCGTGTGTGTGTTTGTGTGTGCTTGCGCCGACGTGGGGTAGAGTGCATCTGGGCATGTGTATTCACAAGCAAGTGGGCTTGCATTCGAAGCACTGGAGTGCGAGAGCATGTGGGGGCGTCTATAATTGAAGAGAAGCGTGCTGCCAAAATAGCCATTAAGGAGCTGGATCTTTATCTAATCCAGGGAGTTAGGACCTTAAATACATAATGCTGGTGCGTCGTGGTCCATTCGCTGGGGAGAGAAACATATGGAGAATGACCCATGCAGGAGAGACAGCTGGAGACCAGCCAGGGAGAGAATGGCATGCCCACAAGATGACTGGAGAACTTTCCAGAGTAACTGAACCCTGACCATGGTCCTCAGAGAGCCAACTGAGACACTGGCGGTCTGCTCAAACGCCAGCACCCGGACGGAGTGGGGTGGGTGGGTGGGGGGGGGGAGTGAAAGAGAGAGAGGAAGACAGGGAATAAGAGAAAAAAAAGTGTGAAATCGCATGGGGCTGAATGACAAACGTGTGGTGAGAGAGAGAGAGAGAGAGAGAGAGAGAGAGAGAGAGAGAGAGAGAGAGAGAGAGAGAGAGAGAGAGAGAGAGAGAGAGAGAGAGAGAGAGAGAGAGAGAGAGAGAGAGAGAGAGAGAGAGAGAGAGAGAGAGAGGAGAGGGAGAGGGAGAGAGAGATTCCAGGTCATTGTAAAATGCATAGCTAAAGCGTTCCGAGTGGGCTGTCAATTACCGGCACT
Organism: Hypomesus nipponensis; assembly: GCF_054491055.1. Taxonomy (NCBI): domain Eukaryota; kingdom Metazoa; phylum Chordata; class Actinopteri; order Osmeriformes; family Osmeridae; genus Hypomesus; species Hypomesus nipponensis. The sequence goes on along the minus strand of NC_140372.1, from coordinate 11,591,212 downwards.
TGACGTGCCCAGAGCAGGTGAGCTGGGGCCTGACTGACAGAGAGTCTAAAGACTCAATTATAGAGCAGCATGTTGGAACGGCGGCTTGGATTTAATGTGCACACACTGCATCAATATGTACTCTGCTATATCCTCCTGGGTTTCTCCACAGCGTACAGTAAGAAGCACACACACACACGCACACGCACACATTTGTGAAGTCAGCGGACCATTGATCCGCCGAGAGTAAACGATCTAACCAAACAAAGACGAAGCCTCCAACGAGAGAGTGAAAGAACTAGTTCACGACCTTCCTCACCCCCTCGTGACAGGGACTCAAGCCATTGGCTTCAATCGCCAGCACGGACAACGTTGTTTTTGACCGAGCACACCACAGAGAAGGTTATTTAAGAACTCTCGCTAGCGGAGGAATGAGAAGCATTTTCCTAGCTTGAAGACTTGAAATCGAGTGTCCCCGGTGGTGCTGGTGGGGAGTGCAGCTGGGCTCTGGTCTCACGGCAGCTCCTGCGTCTGGGCAGGGAGGGGGATGAGGCTGGCTGGCTCTCCCTGATGGGAGCCCTGGAGGCCTGCAGGTTCCCAGAAGGAGTCTGTCATGAGTCACTTATCAGGGCCAGGCTCGCCGGCCCTGGCCCTCGTGGGGCTGAACTGGGAGCACAGGATGGGGTCTGTGTGGCTACACGCACTCTGGCTACAATGCCAACATTATTCTCCTGCTGTCTGTGGGGCCCTTCTGTGTGTGTGTGTGTGTGTATGTGTGTGTGTGTGTGTGTGACAGTGTGTGTGTGTGAGAGAGAAACGTTGTGTGTGCTGGGTATCAACCAACACAGAGAGAGATTCCCCCAAACAACTATGTGTTTGTAAGGATTGGGGAAAGTTGAGCTAACGGCCAGGGTTAGACGTCCACTGTGGTGGATAGATTGTGTGGAAGTGTGTGTGTGTGTGTGTGTGTGTGAGAGAAAAAGAGATAATGTGTATGTGTCTGATTGTGTTTGTGTGTTGGAGTTGGAGATGGGGACATTTTCTCGAGTTGAGCTTGATAACCATCAGAGAGCACAGCAGTGTTTGGTGTAGATTATCTCTCAAGACAACAGTGCAAGAAAACACTTCAGCAAGTGTGTGTGTGTGTTTATGCGCGCGGGTGTGTGTAAGGGGCTTTCATTCAACACAAAGAACAACTGAACACACTACGTAGTGTTTGTTTGGAATCAACAAACCTATGAAGAAGCATAATCCGTATCTGATCAAAATCTTTGGAGTTGATATCTCAAACCTACACTCTGTGTGTCTGTGAGGACAGCAGATAGTCACTGTGGATCTTCCACGAGTGCTCTACCTTCCTGTCCTCCACAGGGGCAGGAACTGAACATCTCTATGCTGTTTGTATGGACACCTACGTCCAGCTCCATTGGTCTGCAGCAGCGGCTGGGAGGGACTTGTTGCAAGTGGTGCTGCTGATTGGAGCCGTGGAACTGGTTTGCTGAGGGGTTGGACCAAGGTTGGGCCTGATTGGGCAAAAGGGGCCAGGCTTGGCTCTTATTGGTCCATTGGCTGGATTGCCATGCTTGCGTCTGATAGGCTGCCTAATTCTGAGTTAAACTGGGTTGTGTTTGCTTCTGAGTGTCTGACTGCTTGAAGGAAGGGTTGATCCATGCATTGTGCTGATAGCCTTGGTTAATCCAGTTAGACTGGTTGTTTCTGAATGACCAACTGATTTAAGAGGTATAGACAGGAGTTGATATGTTCTGGAGTCTGATTGGCTGATTGTCTGCACTGGTTAACAGAAGACTGCTGTGTTGGATTGTCCAACGTTTTCAAGTGGCTCTGTGAGGGTTTAGAAAACGGAAGGATTTCATTGGCTGAGTAGATCGACTCAATGCGGGAGGAGCTGAGAACCACATTCTCGTTGGCTTACTTCTTTCCCCAGAAACTGCAATGTGTTTTCCTTTCGGTCATTTTCTCAGCGGGACCACCATTGTCTTCCTCACTCAGAGAGTCTTTGTTTCGGATGTGATGTGGCCAGACTCGTCTGAGGATGATTCCTCATGCGGATTCGAAGGCCGTTTGAGAGAAGACTTGTGGGGCGATGTGGTAGAGACAGGCTGCAGGAAGGCTGACCACAGCCAATAGCTGAGAAGATAAAATAACACATATGTTTTTCAGGAAGATTTCAATAAAAATGCTTTCTTACTATAGTGACAGTACTGTTTTCCAAATGTGGATAGGCTGTGTTTTTGCTCTTAATTAAAACATTGTCAGTTATTTAAAATGCAAATAAAACATGAACGTACCTGGGGAGCGAGGATAATTAATAGCATATTTTATAGTTGATAGATGAGACTTAGCATGGTGTCTCCCTCGGTGAGTTGGGTGCCAAAATGACAGTGTCATCAGAGTTTATTCCCCGGTTCCCGAAATGTTACTTGCAATCTCCATGGCAACAGTGCCTTATGATTGCAGTTCACAAAAGTTCTTGTTCATGACCTCATTTTACATTCCGTTCATCTATTCAACTCTCTATGGTTCCATAGCTTTCCATCAAAGCTCAGCTCTGTGAAGGCTGGATGTTTATCATAACCTATTAACATAAATGAATATACACAAAAGTCTACCAAAACATTGCCACGCACGTAATAGGAACCTTTTCCCCAAACACATCCCCCCCCATTCCATCTTTTTTTTGCAACTGAACTTCACACTGTTGTCAACAACCTGCACACCATGGCATGCGATGTGTTTTCATCGGTGCAGGACACTGCTGTCAACACTCCTGTTTTCCCCGGGAGGCTCCCGTATTTTACACCCACCTCCCGCCCCCCTCCCATTTTGTCATTTCTGTACTCCGATTTACAAACACAAAGCTCCCATTTTGGTGGGGCTGTATTTATTTATGAGTATTTAGCCTGCTTCTGGCATCCTTTGTCTCTGAACCCCCCCCCCTGTTCTGAGGTCTCCCCGATTTTGTAACTCAAATGTTGACAGGTATGGTGCAGGATAGAAGAACAGGCCAGAACTATGAGACTAAAGTGGGAAAATGAACTACCATGTGTGTGACGTGTGTTACTGTATGCTCTATCTCTGCTCTAGGTCTCTTCTGGCTGCCAGCCCTGCAAAATAAGAGAAATGAGAAACACAAGAGAGGCAAAGAGGAAGCACAAGCTTTAAAAATAGACAAACAAGTTTCGAGAGAGAGGAAGTTGAGAGTTTGCGTGTCTGTGTATTCAGCAGAAATGATTCTGTCTCTATTGTTGCCACGACTATGGCCAACTGTGTGATAGGGAGGGAGCTTCACGCTGAGACTAATAACCTGCTGTAATGGAGAGGTCATCCACACAGCAGATAAGAGGTGCATCGTCTTGCCATAAAGTGACACACACACAGACCCCCACACACACAGACTGTGTGCTCTATCTCTGCTCCATGTCTCTCCTGGCTGCCAGTGTTTGACAGGGGTAACAGGAGAAGAGGGGAGAGTGGGAGCGATGGAAACTTTGGCTGTCGAGGGAGAAGGGCAAGCAGTTGGTATTAGCTATGGGGTGTGATCTAAAGTTGTGTGTGTGTGTGTGTGTGTGTGTGTGTGTTAGGTGGAGATTAGGAGGGTCAGGAGGGTTGTGTGGAATATTTTGTCTAGGGAAGGTGGAGTGAACAGATTTATGAAATTAAATGGAACCTGACTCCTGACTCCTCTGTGGGTGGATAAACAGATACTCTGAATTCAGCCGCATACCTTTCCAGATGATCCTATCATTACTGGCAGTGTGTATTTACTCTAAAAAGGGCACAATATTAGAATGACAATGAATACAAAATCCTCAGTGTCATATGTTTGAACTCGTAACTAGAGATCCATTTCAACTTCCTGTGAAATAATACACTGATGAAACAAACTCTGAAACTTCTCCAATATATTCTCTTTTATTTCTCAAGAGATCCGACTCAAAGAAAACAAGCTGAATGCAAAACTAAATTCAGCCAATTGGTCAAGATGGAGACAACCAGAATGGTAGGCATACAGCTTAAGAGTTTGTTTTCAATCTTGAGCTTTCAATTAGCCACTAACAGCCTTACTTTAATGACGGGGACATTCTCAGCCTTAATGAAGCTGTGGGTAGCTTAGACCCTGCCACTCAGAAACGTTAAAGTGTGTGTGTGTGTGTGTGTGTGGGTATGAAGGAATGTGTAAGTGAATGTGTGTGCCTGGCATTTGAAAAAAGCTGTGTGTAGAGTGTGTGTGTGGTCCAGTGGAGTCTCCACTGGTCTTAACTCATGTCTGCACAGGCTTGTTTAAAATTCGCACAGTCCCAATTCACTGGTTCAGAGCCATGAACAAAATATTTAATAACTTCAGTAGGATAAAAGGAAAAACAGCCTTTCCCATAAATTAAGTTTAAACAAACATCTCCTTGTTTGAGACTTCAAAACATTACAGAGGACTTTTTCTAGGTTTGGAACAATTTTCCTTTAGGCTTCCCTGGATTGCTCAATAATTGCCAGAGGAATCCTCCCTTTCTCAATCCCAACTAACTCTCTAAAAACACCCCTCAAAGACTCCGAGGGTTGTAACATCATAGACCAATCACCAGATTAGAAAACCCCAGATCCAATGACAGGGTTGAAGCAGTTACTCTGTTTTAACACTTAACACAGCAGATGATGTCTTTAGAATACTCCAGAAGTATTCTCAGCCCCACTTGGGCTCCCCTCTCGCTGGTCACCTTGACCTGTGAGCCAGGGGACACAGAGAGGCCTGTAACCTGGTCCACTTGTCTGCAGAGACGTGGTCGGATATCACAGCAGAACGACTGAGCCAACGGGAACACTTGACATTCCAGGCCTCCGCAACCCAATCCCTCTGACATGAGCCGGCCGGCATCCCCTGTTGACTGCCAACCGAAACACCTGGCATCTTCCCGAAAAGGGCGCCAATTTTGCAACCCTTTGCCAAGCAGTCAGATGACTGAGTGTGTGTGTGTGTGTGCTCGTGGATGCGCGTGTTAATGATGTGTCGTGTGTCTTGGTGAGTAGCCCTTGTGTGTGTTTAGTGAGTGTATTTGCGTGTGTGTTTGTGTGTGTAGGCATGGGTGAGTTGGGATCCGGGCTGGGTGGTGAAAGGCAGATGGATGAGGGTCTGGACTCTGGAGAGCTCAGCTGTTGGGTATAAACACAACACTGTTCAAACAACGGCACCGTGCGTCTCTAGGGTCCACATGGTTTACTACTCTGGACTCCAGTCTCCTCCTCAGGGTGTGTGTGTGAGTGTGTGTTAGTACAGGGTTGTTAAACCATGCTCGATACAGCAGCACCACCATGCTCTCAAAGCTCCCATTGTTAGCCACGGGAAGGTGCGTGAGAGGGAATGAGCATGTGTGTGTGTGTGTCTGCGCGCGAGTTAGCATAGCAATCACCCAAAAGGCATTGCTAAGGCCAAACATGAGAGCACGGAGCAGCGTTCGCACCTTATGATGGGATGGAAGGCGGAATACCTTTCAGCGTTGCCACGGCGATGTCATCAGACCTGCCCAACAGTTACAGGAATCGCTGTGCCAGGAGTGGTGGCGCAGTTGCTATGACGACAGCGGGTTGGAAAAAATGGTGGTTGGGGGGTAAGCTTATGTGTGTGGGCGATGACAAAGGCAGTGGAGCCTGCATGTGCATTTAGGGTGAATACGACACACATTTACACTTGGTTGCTATACCAGCCTGGAGGAAAAACATTGGGTACAACAAAGCATTTCACTCTAACGTTGACAGAAAGATTATTCCAGGAAACAACAAATCCATACCGTCTTCATTAAATTCCAATTAGTGTCCTCCCTTTATAAACAAAACCCAATAATGACAACATAAACATCAGCAGAACTATGTACGGGATGGGCTCAGGGGGCTCTGCTCGTCTACAGCCAGGTGAAGGGCAGGCTAATAGCTACTGCTAATGGCTAATGCTCCCCCATCACCCCCAACACTCCACAGGGAGACAGTTGAAACATGGGCTTGGTCGTATCTGCACGTTAGGCAGCCCACCCACTGCCCGGACCGGAGCCTCTAATGAGAACGAGATGGAAACGAGGGACTCCACTCAGTCTAACCAGGCCTTGTCAGTACCTGATCTGTCCTCCCTGCCCAGTCTGGCAGGGACAGACCCTGATCCAGAGTCTGTGATATCCTGCGGGGGGAATTAGAATGAATGGGAAAACGGTGAGGGGGTATGATGATGATGGCGAAGGGAAGATAGCAGGGAAGGATGATGGACCGGGGCCTAGCGCTGTGGAATGTGCCTTTAATGAAGCGGGCAAGAGCGGGGCGAGGTCACGGCGAGCGCTTGCCCGTTGTCTCTGGCGTGTGGTGCGAGGATGTAGCCGACACCCACACGGTCCCTCTCTCCATCACTCTGCTCTCTCCATCACTCTGCTCTCTGCATCACTCTGCTCTCTCCATCTCTCTGCTCTCTCCATCTCTCTGCTCTCTCCATCACTCTGCTCTCTCCATCGCTCTGCTCTCTCCATCTCTCTGCTCTCCATCTCTCCATCACTCTGCTCTCTCCATCACTCTGCTCTCTGCATCACTCTGCTCTCTCCATCACTCTGCTCTCTCCATCACTCTGCTCTCTCCATCTCTTCATCACTCTGCTCTCTCCATCTCTCTGCTCTCTCCATCACTCTGCTCTCTCCATCGCTCTGCTCTCTCCATCTCTCTGCTCTCTCCATCTCTCTGCTCTCCATCTTTCCATCACTCTGCTCTCTCCATCTCTCTGCTCTCTCCATCACTCTGCTCTCCATCTCTCCATCACTCTGCTCTCTCCATCCCTCTGCTCTCCATCTCTCCATCACTCTGCTCTCTCCATCTCTCTGCTCTCTGCATCTCTCTCCATCACTCTGCTCTCTCCATCTCTCTGCTCTCTGCATCTCTCTCCATCACTCTGCTCTCTCCATCTCTCTGCTCTCTCCATCTCTCCATCACTCTGCTCTCTCCATCTCTCTGCTCTCTGCATCTCTCTCCATCTCTCTCCATCACTCTGCATCACTCTGCTCTCTCCCTATTTTAGGGGCTGTGTGGGGGAGATTACTGTTTCTGCTCTGAACTGCACTCTCCCCTGAGTGGGGCTTTGATTGACACATGCTAACAAGCTAAGGTGTACTTGAGGGTGTCAATGGAATTGGAATGCTAAAGAACACATCGAGGGATTTCTCCCACAGACGATTTTCTGCTTTTGAGAAACGACAGGAGAACATCTTGTGCTTTGCTCTCGTTTTTTTTTTCTTCCTCCCTTCCTGTTTTTTAGGAATCACACCAAAATGTGGAATTATGAGGTGTCAAATTAATTCACGCCACCTCTGTAAGCCAGCCCCGCAAAACAAGAGGAATGTGAAACAGAAGAGAGGCCAAAAGGAAGCAGGAGCTTTCAAAATAGACAAACACATTTTGAGAGAGGAAGTTGAGAGTTTGCGTGTCTGTGTATTCAGCAGATATGATTCTGTCTCCATTGTTGCCACGACTACAACCAACTGTGGAATAGGGAGGGAGCTTCACGCTGAAACTAATAACCTGCTGCAATGGAGAGGTCATCCACACAGAAGATAAGAGGTGCATCGTCTTGTCATGTGGCGTAACTAGGAATTTCCTGTGTCAGACTGTGACTGGGCCGTGGTGATGGGAAAGTGACACGCACTGACCTACACACACATACGGACACACACACACACCTACACACACATGGACAAACACACACATACAAACCCACACTCACACACACGGACAGGACAAACACACACACCTGAACCCAGACAGCCTTGCCTGAGTCAGCCTTGGCGGTCAGACATTTGATTATCAAGGCCTATTGAGCAGTACAGAGTAGTGGTGTTTACCAGACAACAATCACAGGACTTCTATGTCACTGGCCATCACATTTCTGCCCGTCTCCGTCTTTGAAAGTCAGTCTAGACATGTGACCATCTGTTCTGTTCCCAAGGACTGACTTCAAACTCCCTACCTGGGTGAAACCACATGTGTGGTGCTGTGTGCCAGTCAAATCAGCTGAAACAGAAGGAATGAAGACGATTAGCGGACGGAGGGCTGCAGAGACAAGGCCCCTACTGTTGAGGAGTTAGCGAGGATGACGGAGGGATATTCCTCCGCGCTCTCGGGTTCAACCTCAGGGCAGCGAGCGGAGGGGCCTCCAGCGCAGCGTTCCAGCGGGGAGGAGGGAGAAGTCACGGAGGGGACAGACTCTGGAGGACAAGGGGACACATCTCCAGATGGTTCAGATACTCACGGGTCTCTGTGGGGATTATCACAAACTGATAAAGCCTTCCTCTCTCCCCTCTTTGTGTCTCTCTCCCCCCTCTCGTTCGCTCTCCAACGGTAATTGTACTTATTTCAAGTCTCATTCAGCCAATCAGCTGCAGTTTTGGGTTCTGAGGGAGCAAAGTGGGCGGTAATCACTTCAGAGGAAATCTCCCCTTTCTAATTGTTGAGGACGACTCAGTCATTATCGGCACAGAGACTGGGTCTGTATCTGAAAGAGCTCATTTAGCTGGATAAATTAGGTTGAAAATCTTAATCATTTTGGTGAGATGAGTCACATTGCGGATTCATGCAGTACAGCATAGTTCCTTGTGACATAATTTGATCAACGCGTGAAGTGAGACGACTAAAATGGCCAATCAGATTCAAGGAGGAGCATGGGATCATTTCCAGTGTATTTGCAAAATATTTGTAAAAAGCACACGTTTATTGGACATAACCATATAATATGGGCTATGATCTTGATGGGTGACCCAGGCAGTGTGATGGTCAATAGCAGGACAGGCTAACAGGCAGGTCCACCCTCACACTAGAAGACTACATCAGGTAAACATAATAAGTCGACAGCTGCTCTGTAATTACCTGATCCAGCGCTCACACAACCAATACGTTCAGAATGATCACTCTCAGGAGACTTATAAAAACTCTTTTAATTCAAAATAATAGGGTTAGTAACAGAGAAATACACATAAAGAACAAGATGGCTAATGGAATCTTTAGTGAGGCCCACGACCTAATAGGGGAAGATAAACACTTCAAAATACACACGCGTCCAAACAGGACCAGGAAGACAGGGAATGCTTTGGAGGGAAGACTTCCTGTTCTTTAGATCTTGTTATTTATTTATTTTCGTGCAGATCCACCTTCCTGTGCATCTTCTGTTGGGGCTGGTTTGTCAGTATCAGTTAACTTGCATACTGCGACAGACATGCAGCTAGACAACGCAATGCAAACGGTATAAAATACACAAGACAGTTCATGTATCATAAGAACTTCAATATTTCAGGGAGCATTGAGAAGTGGAATGGTTTTCAGCCCAGGTCCGTGCTGATTGTGGTGCTTAACCCCCTTTAGTTCTCGTAGACCTGATGATATCTGGATAGACCTCCTGACAGCCACCTGACAGATCAGCATCTTCAGCCCATTAACCGGCCCATGGGTGAAGCACGTCAGTGGGGGCACACCTAAGGGTTAGCAGGCTTAACTGTAGTGTGTGTGGTAACCATGGAAACCCAGGTGACGGACAGGTCTGTGGCTCCTCCTACACCGCTCCAACCATGGGGTTCTTCTGTCTGGGGTCTCTCTGCCTGCCGTCCCTGTAGCCGTAGCGCTCGGGGCTAGCGTAGCGCTCCTGGTTGCCACGGCGCTCCGGGCTGGTGTAGCGGCCGGGGCTAGCTTGGCGATAGCTCGCCTCGCCCACTGTCTCGTAGAGGTGGTTGCGGCGGTGAGGCTTGGGGGAAGGGGCGACGTCCTGCCTCATGGGGGAACGGCACCGAGCCTGACTGGGTGGGTAGTCCTCTCTGATTGGATAAGAGGCTGGCTCCCTGGGCCCCGCCCTGGATTGATTCGGGTGGTCGCTAGGATCCACTCTCCTGGAACAAAAAACACACAGAGACAAAAAGAAATGAAACCATGACTGATTGATGGCGCTTCCTCGTGGTCGAGTCTTCTGAGTGGCAGACGGGGCAGAGAAGGGAGTCTCTATGGCTCTTACAGCAGTCCTGGTCAGTAGCCAGAAGTCAGGAACAGGACTTGGGCTACAGCTAGAGCCAAGACTGGGGCTTGTCCTAAGGCCAGGATTAGGAACGAGGCTAGGGGTCAGGGGTCAGCGGGCTCATGCCAGATCTGTTGGTCAGCTAGCTGGAGCCCTGACAGCATTATTGCATGAGATAAAGATGTACATGGGGAGATGCCCAGACATACAACCACTGGGTGACAAGCTTTGGTCAGAGAATGAGAGGGGGGGTCACTGGGCTGTGTGTGTATATGTGTGTATGTGTGTGTGTGTGTGTGTTAAGAGTCACCCCCCAGGGACCACAGTAACGAGGCAGCCAGCTGGACATTTCCTCCCTGTAGCTCAGGGTGATTAAGGCTAAGCCCAGGGGTAAGGGGACACGAGGGCTGAGGAAGGGGGGAGGGAGGGAGGGAGAGAGGAGTGGGGGCGAGAGACAGAGAGAGAGAGAGGACGAAGCTTAGGCTCAACTTTCAACAGCCCCGATTCACATTTTTTCCAGCTTGTGTGCTGCCTGCCTTTGCTATGTTACATGCAAACAAACACACACACACACACAAACACACACACACACACACACACACACAGGGTAGGCTTTCCCTTTCTAAAGTGTTACAGGGTCTGGTTCATTCGGCGTCCCCAGCAAAGTTCCCCTGTGTTCCCTGTCATGCGTCAGACCCCTGTCCTCTGTCCAGCTCTGCACCTGTGGACTCTGCCCTCACAGTGAGGTTAGTCCAGATATGCGTAGCGCGTTGGTCATGTGTTCGGGGGTGGCTGACCACCCAAACAGGGGCAGCCCCACAGGTGGTCCCCGGAGCTGGACGGCTCCTTCCTGTCCATCAGCGGGGCCCGGAAAGGAGCCCCTGTACGCTGATGTCACACCGCCAGGCCCCGGCCTCAGAGAGGGAGGGGGGAGGAGGGGAGGAGGGGAGGAGGGAGGGGGAGGATGGAGGGGGGAGGAGGGAGGGAGGGAGGGGGGAGGAGGGAGGGAGGGGGAGGATGGAGGGGGGGACGGAGGGAGGGAGAAGGGGGGAGGGGGAGGATGGAAGGAGGGAGGGAGGGAGGGAGGGAGGAGGGGGATGATGGAGGGGGGAGGAGGGAGGGAGAAGGGGGGAGGATGGAGGGAGGGGGGCGGGAGGGAGGGAGTATGGAGGGAGAGGGGAGGGGAGGGAGAGAAAATCAGAGTAAGACGGATAGAGGAAAAGTCTAGTAACTGAGACTCAAAGAAAAGGATGAGAGGTACTACATCAGAGAGGGAGCGAGAGCGAGCGAGTGAAAGTGAAAACAAAAATAGATCCTACTTGTACACAGGAAGTTAGGACATAAAAGCAAGATAGTGTTTGAGAGAAACAGGCAAACTGAGAAAATAAGAGAGAGAGACGGGGAGGGAGGGAGAATGAAAAACAGCGATAAGACGAGATGAGTGTGGGTGTGCCATGAATACAGACGGAGCCTCTGGACCACCGGGGGAGTGGTGATAAGCAGGGGGAACACCTGGGCCTCCACCCCAGCGCAGGGCCACCCAAACAGGCCTGCACATCCACCATCTCCCCCTCTCCCCTCCTCGACAGGGGTAGGAGCTAGGGCTTGGGATAAGTAGCCCGTTAGAGAGGGGGCTCACCACTCTGGACACGGTGTGTGTGTGTGGGTGGAGAGGTTGATCTCTGTATGGGGAAGAGCATAGGGCAAGGGGGTGAGGGCAGCAGCAGGATTAGAGTGTGACCTATCACACTGACCGAGTAGAAGGAGAAGTGGGAGGGGGGTGTGGGGTGCTGGGGCCCAACGAGCCCACTGGGAGCTCTCTGGCCTGGGGTCACACAGCTGGGCTCGCCTGGGCCCCTGTGGAAAAGACCGGGGCATGCGGAGGGAAGGGTGAGTTCAAAATGTTTAGTCTCAGTTTGGGCCGATCGGTGCGTCCATGTATTTATTAGTCCGAGAGTTACACGTTGTGCGTCTCGAGTACACACTAATGAGCATTCTGTGTACAGCATGTGTGTGCGCGCGCGCGTGTTTGTTTGTGTGTGTGCGTGCATGCTCGCGGTAGTGGTCTAATATAAGCTGACAGTGGAAGGTGTGACCCCATCCTCCTGGGCCAAATGGAAAAGAATAATGACATGTCATGTAATGAATCTGTCTCCCACCTCACAGCCCTCAGCACTCTGCACAAACACAGCCACAGGATATATTATATACGCTTACGTATGTGCACTCGGGCGTGCCAGAGCATGTGAGTGAGAGAGGCCGTGAGAGAGACAGAGAGAGAATGAGTGGAAAGAAGAGGGAAAGAAAGAGTGAAATAGAGAGGAGAGAGAGAAGGACAGAGACAGGGAGAGTGAGTGACGTAAACAGAGAACGAGAGAATGAATGGGGAGAGGGAGTGAAATAAAGTCAGAGAAAGGGAGACAGAGAGAGCGAGAGAGAGAGAGAGAGAGAGAGAGAGAGAGAGAGAAAGAGACAGACAGAGAGAGAGAAAGAGAGAGAAAGGGAGAGTGAGTACACTGCCATTTGAGAATAGTTTCCATCTGACGACAGCTATTTGCACCTGCCTGAAGGAAACGGAAGCAAAGCTTCTTTCTCCCACCCCCCCCCCCCCCCCCCCACTGTCATAGGCCCCCTTCGTGCCCCTGTGAGCCGCCATACCAAACAGCTGGCAACAGTCACACAGGACAGGGAGGGGGGGGGGGGGGGCTGGCGGTGGTGGAGGGATCTCCACTCACTCAGATCCATAACACGCACCCTACCACACACGCGCGCACACACACACACCACTCATCGTGCTAGGCTATCTGGGTGCCAGAGACACGGACCAGACCTGTCTGGCCTCACATTAAAGGTAACCATTAGCCTGGCAGCCAGACCAGAGCCCCAGCAGCCTAGATCAACAGCAGTCTGAATAGCCCCTCCCAGCAGCAGGCCTCGGTGTTTACAGAGCCATACACAGGGACATGTACACTGTCACTGGCACCTCGTACTGTATTCCCCAGCCAGGCAGTTTCAAACAAGGAACCATTGACCTGAATGAGAAAGCGATGACAGACAAGGCCCCGATGAATGCAACAACTCACATCACGTACGATAACCGGTAGGCCGTCAAGACACTGTAAGGGGGAATATTCTTGACGTTTCTTGATCTGAAAGAAAACACGCTTGCGGTCCCGGCGTGGCAGAGAGCGTTTTCATCTGGGCCGGGAGCAGACTGGTACGACTGCAGAGAAGCAGACAGGATCTCTGGCAGCACACGCTGGGCTCAGCCCCTGTTTTATTTAAAAAACAATCATTTCATTTTCCACACAGGCCCGTATGACTGACAGAGAAAGAGAGAGAGAGAGAGAGAGAGAGAGAGAGAGAGAGAGAGAGAGAGAGAGAGAGAAAGAGAGAGAGAGAGTGGGGGAGACAAAAAAAAAAAAAAAAGATAATAGGTAGAGACAGAGACAGAGAGAGAGAGAGAGTTGCTCAGCTAAAGCAGATTCAGTCCCACCTGTGATTTCATTAGGGACATCCCTGGGTCATGGACAACACAGTTGATGCGGGCCAACCACAGCAATAAAACTGAGGGAGCTCGGCAGGAAGTCATGAAAAGGTCAAATCATCTTCTCGCGGGTTTCATAGAGGCTACTGCAGAAAACACACATGATGGAGGATAATGGGGAAAGTCCAGATAGTGTGTGGCCTCTCTCGGGCC
>NC_140372.1:11570000-11572500 GCF_054491055.1 Hypomesus nipponensis | reverse complement strand
CTGACGGTCCGCCTGCAGTCGGTCGGTTGGCACGAGGCAGCGAGAGATCCGGGGCGATATCATCCGTTCCTCCTAATTTCCGTAATGAGATTCCATTGATTCTGGCATCGGGAATAAAAAGATAACGGGAGAAAGGAAACGAAGAAGAAGTTTGAGAAAAAACAAAACAAAATGCTAAATATGTACTCTGGCACCAAGGGAAAAGTGACAGCGACGGGGGGGGGGGGGGAGGAGTAGGAGGACGAAGGAGGAGGAGCAGGAGGAGTAAGAGGAAGGAGGAGGAAGTTGACTACAGTCTCAAACTGTGTGCTCGACACAAAAAAAGGGGGTCTCCCTGGAAGGGCAGACTGAGCTCGCTGTGCCCATCCCACAGTGCTCGGCGTGTCTCGCCACTAAACACCCAGAGAGTCTCGGAGCACAAAGCACTTAGAGATGCTGGCTGTCTGCTGGTCCCGGGGGCACATTCCTGACTGCTTCACACGCACACGCACGCCTTGCATGCACACCAACTAAATGACATGACAGAGCCTCTGACTGGAAGACTACCATCATCCCTCACATGTCACCTCCGTTTTCTAAGACTCTAAGGGAGCTCCTCCAAGGGATGAAGTCAGCCCGAGCCAGAAGTCCAGACTGCCTACAGAGTCACTGACGAGCTCTCGCTGCTTCATGCTCTTCATGCTCCCCATCCCCCCCCCCCCCCCTCTCCTGCATCTGTTTCCCTCTGTCAGTGGTACTTCTAAGCCTGACCTCCCAGGGTTGTTTGATGCCCCAGTAGCATGCCCTCCTCTCCCCCCCCCCCACCCTACCGTCCCCCCCCAACCCCCCCCCCCCCCCCCCCCCCCCCCCCGCCACCCTAAACACTCCCACACCTGGAGCGACCCTGGCCTCCCTCAGCTCGTTAGCGGCAGATGGCACGGCACCCCCCCCCCCACACACACACACCTCCCACCCCCCCAGCCCCTCTTACCTCCTGGTTACTTATGCACACATTGGAATTCAGCCTGGCTCAAGGAGGGGAAATTGCAAAATCTGCTTGTAATTGTCTGGAGAATGAGAGTCAGGGTTTGAGGGATATGGTCGTGACCTTCTACATGCCCCCCCTTCTTCCCCCTCCCCCAATTTACATTCATATTGACAGTCTCCGAGCTGGGGCTGTGGTTTGAATGAGAGGGATTGTTTCATCAGCCTCCTCTTCAGCCACTCATTTACAGTAACACATCAGGTATTAAACCTACAATGCAATCATGGATTGTGTGTGTGAGTGTGTGTGTGGCATATCCGAACACAAGAGCTTGTAAAGGTTAAAGGAGGCCTTTTTACAGTTCTGCGTGGTCATAGTACCATGAGAGGGGGGACAGGCAGGTCATTTGAGGGGAGAAAAAAAGAGATGGATCAAAAGAGGGGATAGAGGAACAAAGAAAGAGAGAGAATTTTGGAGGAAGAAAGACAAAGAGAAAGACAGAGAGAGAGAGAGAGAGAGAGAGAGAGAGAGAGGGAAGGAGGAGAGCGATAGAGAAAGAAGGAGAGAGACAGAGGGAGACCGAGGGAGGGAGAGAGAGAGAGAGAGAGAGAGAGAGAGAGAGAGAGAGAGAGAGAGAGAGAGAGAGAGAGAGAGAGAGAGAGAGAGAGAGAGAGAGAGAGAGAGAGAGAGAGAGAGAGAGAGAGGGAGAGAGAGAGAGAGCGAGCAAAACTGCAAACAGATCACACCCATCTCGCCTGTGGGTCAGAGAGAAGCCTGGGGGATAAAGAGAGACCAGATCAGTTCCTCAGCCTTTGTCAGCTGCACTCGCAGAATCTGAATGAACCAACATAAAACAAAGGAGAGATGAGGAGGGGTGTGTGGGGGGGTAGGTGTTGGGAGGGGGGGGTGCAAGGACACAGGGGCTTCTGTGCATAGAATCCCTCATTGTGACTTTGAAAAGAGTGAGAGTAGAGAAACTCGGGCAGAATAAATAGAAACTGATCAAAATGTAGACGCAGGTCTCTCGTCACCGCATGTGCGCGTGTTCCAACACCCTAATCAAACAAGCATCAGACTTATAGGAGACTCTTCCTCAGTCAGAAGTAGACCGACGAGACGGAGCTCAATCAATCCCGGCAGCCTGGCAGCCAGTAACCAATCACAGGACTTAGCCATGACTTGCCTACTCTTGGCTGATCCTGGTGCCTCTACCAGAACCATACACGCCGACACTGGCCAACAATCAATATTGCTCTATCATTCAACTAGTGCTGAGTTATGCACCTCCAACAACATCCAGACTGCTGTGAGAAACCAGCAGTGTCCTGTACTGTACCATTCACTTACTCCTGACTAACCATGTCATTAGAAGGGCCGGGACTGAGAACCCAGCCTAGCCCAAATCAGGAGCTGGCGACAAACGCCAGCCTTTAATCACAGTAAGCTGAGCTACTGAGGAGGCAGTTGCTGTGTGTGTGTGTGTGTGTGTGTGTGTGTGTGTGTGAGCTCGCTCTCATGGACCATGAGATGACCCTG
>NC_140372.1:11545000-11567500 GCF_054491055.1 Hypomesus nipponensis | reverse complement strand
TGAATGGGCGGGCTGGCCTGGATAGGCCCCACGCACCGGAGTGCTATTAAACCCCTTCAAACATTCAAGGCTGCTGAAAATGAGCAGCATTACTGTGGCCTCTCAGAGAAGAAACACACGCTCGTGAGGCCTTGTGCGGAAACAAAAGCTTACGTGCCCTGGGTTTCTGTACGTGTGTGTCTTGTAAGGTAAATGTGTGTCGGGGCGTCTTTCCTGTGTGTGTGTGTGTGTGTGTGTGTGTGTGTGTATGTGTGTGTAACCGTTGTGTGACGACAATAGGTCTGCCGTCTCTTCGAATGTACCTATTGTCGTCCTCAAGGTTGTGTTTGCTAGTCATAACGCACAGGGTGTGTACAGACTTCATCCTGTGTGTGTGTGTGTGTGTGTGTGTGTGATGGCGTGTGTGTGTGTGTTAGCATACAAGGCTGATCTACAAATGTAGATAAATGAATATAAATAACAATCCCTTCATGGAGCGGGCCCTGATTAAACCGCGCGCATGATACGCCCCCATACAGACACACACACACATCCACAGCAGTCACCCCTCCACACACACCCTAAGCCCCACACACACACACACACACACACACACACTCACATCTCTTTAATAGTCTCAGACCTACCCAACACAGACTGTTGGGTGTCTATTAAGCATTCTCTGTGACACAGTGCAATTCTGTGTAATCAGTGCACACACACACACACAGATACACACACACACACACACAGATACACACACACTGTAATTCCTCTGACTAGCCTGGAGGCTATGTCTGGGGCTCATGGAGCTGAATGCTCTTCCAGTTCTAACCAGGGAACAGCACCACAAACCCTGTCGTATGTTTTGGAGTTCTGAGCGCCACCATTTCCAATCGTCCGCTCCCGGGGATTGATCCTAAAACACTGATGGTTGTGTACGAACATCGGGCCTGATGCGTGTAGGATTCTGGTTAGTTCCTGTTGCCGCTGATGCACATTTGAGAAGTGCAAAAAGGTGGGAGAAAGAGACAGACCAGACTAAAAGAGAGAACAAATAAGAGAGGGAGAGGGGGAGAGAAAGAGAGAGAAAAGGGGGCGGGGGGTGAGAAGTAAAGTGCAAGAGAAGAGGGCTTGTTAAGGCTGAGGACCTCAGCGTTAAAAAATAGTGGAGGAAAATGTCACCAACCTAATGGTTCTTTCTATAAACAGAATGAGCAGAGAGAGAAGAGAGGGCAGAAGGGGTACTGGCACCCAGGCACACCCGGGCTGAAATGTTAACAAGAGGCCTCAAAATAAACTCTGTGGGGCTCTGGGAAAACAAAGCTGTCCTCAGCACTACCTCTGTGCGCACCACAGGCTCTCACACGCACACACACACACACAAACTGTAAGTGAGGCTGGCGTGTGCAGGGTCTGAAGACAGAGACCGGTGCTTTAGCTGGCAGAGAGCGACTGCCAGCCTGGTAGGCTATCTTCAGATTATCTGAGCTAATCTTACTGTTGCGTTTCAGGAGAGGGATAAACCTCTTGTCGTGGCTAATCTAACCCATTTGATCTGCTTATGCAGAGCGACAGTCAGACAAGAACACACACACCTGCCTTGCACACACATTTTTCCGGAAAAGCTTAATCTTGGCCCAGACGTACCTGGAATGGCTTGTAGAGGACAACATAACAGAAACACACACACACACACACTGAGCCTCACCCGGGGCTGGTCGTAGTCTGAGGCTCGCTGTCGGAGTGTGTCCAGCTCCTCATAGCCCGGGGAGGGACGGACCTGCTGGGTCTCTCTCCTCTGCTGCTGACCACGCTCACTGTGGGAGGGAGGTGAAGGAAGAGGGTGAGCAGAGGGAGAGAGAGAGAGAGAGAGAGAGAGAGAGAGAGAGAGAGAGAGAGAGAGAGAGAGAGAGAGAGAGAGAGAGAGAAAGAGAGAAAGAGAGAGAGAGAGAGACGAAGGAAGAAAGAGAGAGAGAGAGAGAGAGAGAGAGAGAGAGAGAGAGAGAGAGAGAGAGAGAGACGAAGGAAGAAAGAGAGAGAGACAGAGAGAGAGAGAGAGACAGAGAGAGAGAGAGACAGAGAGAGAGAGACAGAGAGAGAGAGACAGAGAGAGAGAGAGAGAGAGAGAGAGAGAGAGAGAGAGAGAGAGACGAAGGAAGAAAGAGAGAGAGACAGAGAGAGAGAGAGAGAGAGAGAGAGGAAGAGGACAGGGGAGACATAAAGCAGACAGCGTTACTGCGGCGGAGGCACCCCACAATCTCCCTGTCACGCTCCTGCAGAGCCACGCTGTGGGAGGAAGTAGAGCCTGCAGCCGTCTATCCACCCCACGCCCAGCCAGCGACACGGGCGACAGAATGAGGTCAGTCCTCCGTCCTGGCGCAGGGAGTTGGCCCTGGCGGCCCCGCGCCCCAGATAACAGCCCCACTAACGACAGATTAGCACACAGGTAACGGGACAAAGAGAGAGATATGGCGCCGACGATGGCTGCCTCGGTCGGTACCTTCCGGCCAAAGTAAATTCCTTGTCTGTGCAAACTTTCGCGGCGAATAAAAACCCATTCACATTCTGAAGAGCCAAAGAGGTGGCCCGGCAGAGAGAGACGAGCCCAGACGAGGGGAGGTGAAGCTGGGAGGAGAGGGGGCTGTGAGGTCGGCTCAGGATCTGCGGCGAAACCGGGGAGATGGCGTAGGCCACCGGTGTCTCCAGTCCATGCTAATGATTTGACCCCAGGCAGGTATTGATTCAGGGCAGGGGAGAGAGACAGAGAGCGAGCTTCATTAGGAAACCCGGCTCGCATGCTGAGAGTCGCTCTAACGACCCCAGCCTCAATTAGCAGACCTGTCTTGGTCCCTGGTGGACTGTTGACAAAGTATGTGTGTGTGTGTGTGCGTGGGTGTAGGGTGTGTTTTTACAGAAGCTAATGTGCCTGCAATATGTTACTGTCTGCGCACACACACATAATAGCAGATGATGTGTGAAGCCCATGCAACAGGTCGTTCAGCGCCAATCCCCCTGACCCCTCTGCTCAGGCCCTCTCTCTCCCTCGCTAGCCTGGCCCTTCCCCTGCCTGAGAGAACACTGCCATGCTCGTAAGCCCATTAACCAATCCCTTGGACCATAATTAGAGCTGCCATTTTGATTGAGCATGCATGGAGCTTTCTAAATGAAAAAACACTGTCATTATCTCATTAGGCCTCGACGCTTCACTGACTCCAAATATTATCATCGAAACTTTGTGTGTATGTGTGCGTGTGTGTATGTGTTGAGGTAGACTTTGGGGAAGGAAATGACTTCTTCTCTGAAAAGCAACCTCATAAAGGCTCATTAAGTTTGTGCTGTCTCCTTGCTAACAGCAGCGGTGCACTGGCAAAGCTCTCACCCAGGGCCTGTCGTTGAAGGCTTCCAAAACAGTAACTGAAGAGAAGGTGGAATTTGTGTGTTTGTGTACGCGCATGGGACAGAGAAACGGAGAAGGAGAGCCAGGTGGTTCAGTATGAGTAACCTTGTGGGAGAGCGTGTATGTCTGTGTTAATGCAGTCGTGTCTGAGTTGTGGCGAGAGGGCGTGGCGGGATAATAGTGGGGTGGGGTGGGGGGCGGGGGGTTTACCAGGTTGTCGTCAAAAGCTAATTTGGCTTCTTGTTTGCCAGCAGTCCAAAGCCCAGAGCTCTGAGCTCTGCTGGTAAGTTCAGCAAAGGCTAAAGATATTCATCTCCCCGTTTCCAAGAGAAGAGGGAGAGGGTGTGTGTGCGTGGGTGTGTGTGTGTGTGAGAGAGAGAGAAAGAGAGAGAGCCAGAGAGGAAGACGGGGTGAGGTGTGAGAGAGAAAGAGAGGATGGTAGAAAGAGAGGCAGAGAGAGGGAGGCAGATGAGCTGAGGAGAGATAAAAAGAAAGAGGGAGGTCGAAAGGGAGGGGAGAGAGGACCGGCAGCGAGAGACAGAGAGGGAGAGGAAAGATAGGGAGAGAGAGAGAGAGCGAGAGAGAGAGAGAGAGAGACAGGGATAGAGAGAGAGAGAGAGAGAGAGAGAGAGAGAGAGAGAGAGAGAGAGAGAGAGAGAGAGGGAGAGACAGGGATAGAGAGAGAGCGAGAGAGAGAGAGAGAGAGACAGGGATAGAGAGAGAGAGAGAGAGAGAGAGAGAGAGAGAGAGAGAGAGAGAGAGAGAGAGAGGGAGAGACAGGGATAGAGAGAGAGAGAGAGAGAGAGAGAGAGAGAGAGAGGGAGAGACAGGGATAGAGAGAGATAGGACCTACCATCCCCTTGTGCCTCAGCTGTGTTTGTCAAACTGCAGGCAGACTAATTAGGAGCAGTGTCTGCGATCTGTGGCCACAGTGACTTTGACTGCCTGATCCTAACCAAGGCAGAGCCTGCGGACGGCCATGCAGGGGAGTGAGGTGTGGGCGGGGGCGCAGGGGTGCCACCCAGTGTCCAGGTGAGGTCACCGTGGCTGGATGGAGTCTCAAGGTAAAACCAACATGGAGGCCACGCCCCCATCTGCCCCGCTGGTGCTTACATGACGTACGGAATTAGCCGCGGGTAGAGGCATTCTACATTCAACGAGGACAACGGGAATTTGACGACGCATGGATTACAACATGGATCGCCCCCCCTCCTCTCCTCTCCTCTCCTCCTCTCCTCCTCTCCACTCTCTCCCATTATGGGGACAGAGGGAGCCTTTGCTGTAATAACAGTTGACGGCCACAGGCAACCTTTATTCCACACAGGTCGGTCGCTGGACTCCCCCTAATCACATGTGACGCCCATCCATGGACACACCTGTCATTGAAGTCATAATGAAAATGTCTGCCGGTAAATGATGTAGTCACATCAGAGTCAACTCTTCCCTTCGCTGACAGGCGCCGAGAAAAAAAAAAACAGGGGGGGGGGGGGAGGGGGGTTGTGCACACACACACACACACACAAACCCACTCAACCAACATAGAACATCATTATCCTATACCTAAATTAGCCTTTTTAAAAGTCTTTGGATTTTTGAGACATGGGACTGTTGCTAGGTTACGGTAGGGGGGGGATTTTTGTAACCACTGTGTGTGTGGGTAGGAGTGTGTGGCCAGTACTGGTCTGATTCTTTGGAACATTCCTCGAACAAAAGGCACTGTTTCAGTCCAGAGTTTGGACAATGCCAATCTATGATTCATTGTTTTCTCCCCCAAATATTCTGTAACTGCCATAGTGTTTGTGAGTCATATTAAGCAGCGTCGGCGAATGAAACACTCTCCGTCTAGAACAATACGACTCAGTGCAGACAACCAGGAGCGGGGAGAAAAATGATTGTTGATTATGTTACACTAGCACTAACAAGTCTTAGTCATTCATTATGCGTAAACAGGATAGGTGCAGTCAACCGCCACAGAGAGACAGAGCAGGGAGAGAGAGACAGAGAAAGAGAGGAAGAGAGAGAGAGAAGAACGCCAGAGTAATTAAGTACCCTGGCTAGTCGGTAACAGAGTAGACAGCATTAAAGTGGACTAACAGATCTGTCAAGCTGCTGGACTATATCTAATTAGTCTCTCTCTCTCTCTCTCTCTCTCTCTCTCTCTCTCTCTCTCTCTCTCTCTCTCTCTCTCTCTCTCTCTCTCTCTCTCTCTCTCTCTCTCTCGCTCTCTCTCTCTCTCTCTCTCTCCCCCCCTCTCTCTCTCTCTCTGTGTGTCTTTCCCCCTTTCTCACTCACTCTTTCTCTTCTCTATGTCTCCTCCTCTATCTGTCTTTCTCTCTCTCCCCCCCTCTTCCCTCCCTCCCTCCCTCCCTCCCTCCCTCCCTCCCTCCCTCCCTCCCTCCCTCCCTCCCTCCCTCCCTCCCTCCCTCCCTCCCTCCCTCCCTCCCTCCCTCCCTCCCTCCCTCCCTCCCTCCCTCCCTCCCTCCCTCCCTCCCTCCCTCCCTCCCTCCCTCCCTCCCTCCCTCCCTCCCTCCCTGTGTGTCCCTCTGTACTCTCATGCTGTGTCCTTTCACCTCCCCTCTCTCTGCCTGTTCTCATTTCTCCTCCTGTTCTCTCTCTCACACTGCCTCGCCCCGACGGTGCAACTTTTTCCCTCTCCACAGCACACCTTCAAATATTCCTCTCTGGAGCTGGTGTGTCAACACTCCCCCACAGTCTCCCCCACATAACAGAACACAGTCATGAATCATGCATCGCATCGTCGTGTGGGTGTGAACAGCACAGAGCATTGTGATCATTTCCCCCCCTCATGGTTTATGCATGGGCTGCACGTATGGATTGGAAAGCGGCAGACATCATCTGGCCGCTGGTCCAGTCTGGCTTGACCCCGGCTCACCTGTCGCTGAGGGGCTGGTGCTGGGCAGGCGGCCTCTGCTTGTTCACCTTGGCGTACAGGCCCTCAAGGTCCTCTGCCGAGGCCTGGCGGGTGTGGGCGGGGCCCGGTGGGGGGTCGTGGACCAGGACGCGGCTCGGGGAGGGCGTGCGGGCGAGGTGGGGCGGGGGCGGCTGGCGGAAGGTGTTGATGCGGGCGTAGTTGGGGTCGTGGTCGTCGTCCTCCAGGTCGAGGAGGGGGAGGGGCGGGCGCTCCGGGCTGGCGTGGCCGACACGTACCTCGGTGTACCCGGGCTCGTGTCTGAGGGGTCAAGCGCACACACACACACACACAGGGAATGGATGGAGACAAACACATCAGTACATACACACACAAGCATACACACACATATTGACCTCCCCCACGCACACACAACCTCAAACTCACCTGACTTTGTCCTGAACCTCCTGGATCTTGTCCATCTCATCCTCGCTCACGGCCCCCAGCTTCTGCTTGGCTGCTTTGGCCTTCTCCTCCTTCCTCTTCCCGAACCTGGACACAGAGATGTCGCAGGTCAGCCGCCGTCTCTCCTGGGGGGTGGAGCCCTGAGGGGGTGGAGCCCTGAGGGGGTGGAGCCCTGAGGGGGTGGAGCCCTGAAGGGGTGGAGCCCTGAGGGCCTCCACGGACGCCTGCAGGATCCCCACCCTCTCAGACTCCACCCCGCCACGCACAGGCGTCCTTGGGTGAACTCAACATTTGTAACCTCTGGACGGGTTGAGAACCGCCACAGAATGTGGTTCTGTAGGAGCACTGTTTATGCTGCTCTTCTCCATCCCCCCTCCCTCTTCTCCCCCAGGCAAACCCCCCATGCCCCCCCTGCTGAGACCGACCTAATGTCTGTGTTTATCTAATTAGTCTCGGCCCTGACTCATCACTGCTAGGGGGATACGTGGCCAGAATGGCAACCCCGCTGCCATGAAAGTAACATCAGAGAGGAACATCACTCAGAGGTCTGGATGCTGCTGCAGGGTTGCCAGGGAATTATTCCACCGAAATTGACCACTTATTTTTCTTTTATTATTGGGAGTCAGGTACAGTGCAAGACAGATTTGAAAGCAAATATATTCTTTGCTTTTATCTTTTAGAAATGCGAGCCGTTAGTGCGTGGCTGAATCGGTGCACACTACAGAGGGATAGCTTTAATAAAGTTTGGCCACTCGCTTTCTTCAATCACTGTTTCCGGGCTAATGCTACTCCTAAGTGTGGCCCCCACCAGCGGTGCACAGTACTTAATCACTGCTCCCACCAACATTAGCTCAACAGCAACGCTGTGCTGAGGGTGGTTCTGGTGGAGATATGAGCACTATTTATCTCTCACACCGTGTTTACAGGGACAGGGCTAGCCGGCTCTCCCCTCTTCCTCCTCACTGCTTCACCCACACAAACTCTCTCGCCTTTTCGCTCTCTCCCTCGCCCTCTCGCTCCTCTGTCCAGGGCTGGTGTTTGTCAGACAGGCTGACTCCTTTGCGCGGGCCCTAATGAAGTATCATGTGTTGTGGAGGTCCACAGCTGGCCCCTCATTAAGGGGGAATAAATTATACTGTACCACCTATCCCCACTGTCCTTCTGAGAGAGAGGGAGAGAAAGGGAGAGGCAGGGAGACATGAGAATAAAGAGAGACAGGCAGAAAGAAGGATGGAGAGAGTGAAGAGGGAGAGAGAAAGAGAGAGAGGATGAGTGAAAGAGGGAGACAAAGGGAGGGAGCCAGAGAAAGAAGGGGGGGGGGGGTTCCCAATTAGAGATATACCACCTGCCATGAAGACTGAAAATACCCCCAATATTCTGACCCCGCTACCCCTCCCCATGATTATCTTCCTCCCATTACTGTGTGATAATGGGCTCTTTGTTTCTCAGTGTCTGCTGGACCAACTCGGTGCCGGGGATTCTACAGTAGATATACTAGTAATATACTGTTATTCCCAGCTACATTGTCCTACAAACTACCATCAACTGCGTGCAATCACCTGACAAGCCCTGATCTATCACACACACGAAACAGGAAGGACGAGTCAGCGCTGGTGGCTTAATGCAGGCCCACTGTCACCCGGGCCAAACGGGACCTTTAGCGGCGTGACACTGTCATCATTAGTTTTGACAAAGGCAGGGCCAGCAGTCATTGGCTTCTGGTCCTGGAATACAAACAGCTGAGCTCTGAGACACACCTGGGTCACGCCTGGGTGTCAGTAAACAAGCTGGACGAACAGAGCACGGGGAGACCTCCGCATCGACATCTTTCCCCTTTCTGACGTCCTCTAGAACGTCAGCACACGGTGACCTCCCTGGTCGAGGGCTCTCTCTCCCCGTGGCTCGTTCCAACACATCTGGGGACACGGGCAGGCTGGGGAGGAGAGTTCAGATGTCCGTGTCCTCGCTCTCCTGCTCGTCCCCTGCTCTGTTCTAACGAGGTTCTATCACACTGTGAGAACGCGGCTTGCCGGGGTGATGATGTCACCGCCCTCACCTACTCAATTGGCTCCTTTGAGGGTGGGGAGAGAGAGAGAGCAAGAGAGAGAGAGAGAGAGACAGACAAAGAGAGAGGGGGGGGGGGGGGTAGGGTGTTATCTAGAAATTACATTGAAATACATTGAATACATCCAGTCCGAAGACTTCAATATCAGATCTGCTTTCCTTTGCATCTCAATCTGTGCCTTTCTCTGCATATTCACACTCGGTCTGTTCACTCGCTTCATTCCTTGTCGTTAAGACACACACACACACACCAAATGCACAGTAACACACGCCGTTAGGCTTCTCGACACCCCCCCTCCAGCCCCCCCCCCCCCGCTCGTCAATTCTACCGTCGAAATGAAGCTGTTGTTGTATTGTGTGACAACGTGACAAAGCAAAGTGTGTATGGAGAGTGTTAATAAGCTTCTTCCAGTGTTGCAGTGTGGAGCCAGAGGGAGGTGGCTGCGCTGAGGCTCTAATGAGCCTTAAACAGACATGTTACTGACAGAGCTGTCTGGAGTCAGGAGACACTTTACACGGTGGAGGGATTTGAGTTAAAGTCTCGACGCGTTTCACGATTAGCCGGGAAACCAAACTACCTTTTTTTCCCCCCTTTTCTTTCACCTGGCTAGGTGAAGGAGTGTCTTGAAAACACACACACACACAAGGGCGAATACACACACACACACACACACAAGGGCAAATACACACACACCCACACACAAGGGCGAATACACACACACACACCGGGTGAGCACCCACACACGGTGACAAATATGAATACAACTTAAATTCCGAGCTAATCCATCAAGAGATAGAGATGACACACACACACCCCAGGATGAGGGTGTGAACTCCCTAGAGAAGGAGAGACCGTGGCTAAACATCCATCTGCCTTTGAGTAGGAAAGTATCTAAAGAGAGAGTGTGTTTGTGTGTGTGTGTGATGGGGGGACGGGGGGTGGGGGTGGGGTAGTGGGGAGCCAAAGCTCCCATGAAAGTGTGGCATGGTCGGAGAAAATAAGGAGCTTAGGAATATATAGAAGGAACACAGTAGCTTCCAGGGGCTGAGGAGAATGTTTAATCTGGCAGCCCAAATGTTATCACGGTAATTAGACAGGCTGTGTATTTTTGGGCTTCTACCTCTGTGGAGTTGTGCAGCTGGGAGGCAGCGACACAAGGAGGGAGAACCCTTATGAAAGCCTGGAAAGAGGGGAGTGATGTCACTCAGCTCTGCCCAGACACGGAGCCCACTGCCGGGCGAGGCCTCACCCCGGGCTGAGGCTCTGCTTCCTGGAAGTGGAGGAGAGGCTCTGCTTCCTGGAAGTGGAGGAGATGTCTGTTCTGTTGCCTGGTTCTTGACGGAGTCGCGCGGAAACAAAGCGTCCACGCGCGCACACACGCGCTCTCTCTCACGCACACACTCATGCTTACACACACAGACAGACACACACACACACAGCGGTCACAAAGGGCCAGTGTGTCCGGCGAGAAGAGCCTTCTTCCAGCACCTTCCAGGGCAGGATGCCCCACCTCCCAGTAACTGAAGCACAGAGAGAGGAGCGTTCCCTGCGGGCATCATCAAATCTATTTATCTCATTTCCTCAATATGCATTCCGCAGAAGCAGCTCTTTAGCAGAAATGGCATCCTATTAGCGCATCATACACAGAGCTAATAGCGTAGGAACACCCTCCAACATGCATCTATGACTGGGATGACCTCCACTGCTTTGGAATCTGTTCTGAAACTGTATGAGAGAGAGAGAGAGAGAGAGAGGGCTAGTGAGAGGGTGTGCGAGAGACAGGCAAAAAGAGAGAGCGAACAAAAGAGAGGAGACAAGCAGAGCGAGAGAGAGCTAGAGAGAGCGAGAGAGAAAGGCAGAGAGAGCCTGGTGTGAGGTAGCCAGATCCCAGGAGGGTCTGAGGGGAGAGAGAGAGAGAAGAGACAAGAGAGGGAGGACCTTCTGACGACAACAGTGAGAGAGATGGGGGGGGGGGGGGGGGGGTAGCTGTCACCTCAGGGCGATTCGTGAAATACGGTCTTTTTCCTCGTCTTTTTCAAATTAATTGTTTGCTTTCTGATCTGTGGCATATTTGAACCATTCTGCACAAAGACATCGCTCACGGCAGTGCGTCTATCTCTCCCACTCCTTCCTCAGAAGCGCATTCATATTCAAGGAGCCAGTCCCCTCATCTGCACCACGGCGGGAGGGCCGTTCTTCAAGTGCGCAAGCGCGTTTTGCGTGCATTAGACCGACAGAGGGACACAGACCAATGGGGCTACACCGAGAGAACGAGTGATGAAAGGAGAGGGGAGGGGGAGATGGTGAAGGTAAAAGCAGGAGGGAGTGTAAGGATATGGCCAATGGCCAATCTTTTTCTCTCCCTCTTTCTCTCGGAGTGCCCCCCCCCACCCCATCCCTCCAGCCAGGTTCAGAGGAGCCACACAATAAAGGTCAATGCCCTGTGACCTCTGACCTCTCCCCTCCTTTAAGAGACACTTAACCTCCTCCCTGAGAGAGGAATCCTTCCCAGCCCAGACCCAGACCTAGACCCAGAAATAGAACTAGACCTGAAACTAAACCCAGACCCAGACCAAAACCTACACCCAGACCCGGGAGGTCTCCCAAAGCACGACCAGACCCAGGACCAGACCCAGGACCAGACCCAGGACCAGACCCAGACCCAGGACCAGACCCAGGACAAGACCCAGGACCAGACCCAGGACCAGACCCAGACCCAGGACCACACCCAGGACCAGACCCAGGACCAGACCCAGGACCAGACCCAGGACCAGACCCAGACCCAGGACCAGACCCAGGACAAGACCCAGGACCAGACCCAGGACCAGACCCAGACCCAGGACCACACCCAGGACCAGACCCAGGACCAGACCCAGGACCAGATCCAGGATCAGACCCAGGACCAGATGGAGCCAGCAGACACCTAATAGCAGAGGAAGTCCATCCATCTCTCTTAGACTAATGAAGACAAGACGGGAGGGGAGGACCATTGTGTGTAATCACTTCCTGGCGCCCAGTGGTTGGTCGACGGGTCGCTGGATGAAGACGGATGGGAGGTGGGGGAACAGGGAATCGGACGACCACTGGGAACCACTTCCTGTGGCTCCGCGCACCGATTTCTGTTGGTCGATGAGATGACCGGTTTTGAGATGACTGCTGGAAGTATTGTTGAACTGTCTCGCCACGTCAATGAGCCAGGGACACTGATCCAATACCAATCGACTAATGACATGACTGATAGATGGAGGTTTATACTCATCACTGCATCATTAGTCGATAGACGTTACCTCATGGCACACCCCTGAACAAACAAATCCTCATAAAGTATTTTGGGACTTGAAGACCCAGTCTTGAGACTGTCATTAAACATGCCATACAGATGGAAGGAGGAGGAGGAGGAGGAGGAGGAGGGAGAGGAGGAGGAGGAGGAGGAGGAGGAGGAGGAGGAGGAGGAGGAGGAGGAGGAGGAGGAGGAGGAGGAGGAGGAGGAGGAGGAGGAGGAGGGGGAAGGTGGGAGAGGGGAAGCGAAGAAGTGAGGTAGAGGAGGAAGCAGCTGTTGGAGTCAAGGTCTTATCAGCTGATATTTATGCATGAGGATTTTTTCTTTCCAGACTCGTTCCTACAGACTTCCAATGTCTGACTGACAGGTCACATCAACGACAGTGAATGAGGAAATCATTTCAGGATGGGGTCCAACGTGAGAGGGAGAAAGAAGGGAAGGAGAGAGGGGAAGAGGGGGAAGAGAGAGAGAAAGAGAGAGAGAGAGGAATAAAGTATAAGAGTATGTGAGGGAGAGAGAGAAAGAAAGAAAGAGAGAGAAACAGAGAGAGGGAGAGAGGGGGGGGGGGGCAAGAGAATAAAAAAGTTAATTTGTTTTCTTCAGGGCTGGGGAGGATGATAGTGCAAGATGCCATTTCCCTCCATAAGAAAGTTGTAAATTAGAATTACAGCCAACTAGAAATCCGTGATGCACCCCTGCCTACCAAACACTTCCTTAATGACAGCCAACTATTCAGCAGGGAAATATGCAGGAGCAAATTGGGCATCCTTTCAAATCAAACACACAAAAAATGTCCCCCTGCCCCCCAAAAAAGACACTATGGAAATACGTAATTATCAGACGCCTGCAAGATAGAATTACAGCTAGCTTTTCACATCTCTTTCCCCAGCAGGTTCTACACAGTCAACTCCACCACAGGCTACAGTTTGTCCTTGTACTTGTCAGACAGACCGTCACATTTTTTCCTGTACAGACTGAGGCAGGAACAGGACAACAGAAGTCAGAGCACCAGGAACAACCTTACTTTATGACCAACGCTCATCTTAGCCCAAGGCCAAACAGTCAGACAGGCAAACATTACATTTACATTTATTCATTTACCAGATGCTTTTATCAAAGCGATGTGCAGGCCCATCTGCGTCTACACCCACACACACACACCCACACACACACACACACACACACACACACACACACCCCCACACACACACACACAGAGAGTTGTGTGAGAAGAGGTCCAGGGGACTGGAACAGGACTGACTGTGAGATGGGAGGACAGGGGGCCTTGCACAATCAGGCTCTCACCACCCACCTGGGGTGAAACCCCATCCGGATCCACACTGATCCAAACCTGCCGTGATTACTGTCACCGCATCTTCAAAACAACAAGTCACAAACATCTCACAGCCACTCGCGCGTGACGCGATAAGTCCTGGCAAACACATGCCACCGGAGACTTAACTTGTCAGAATCCCTGAGGAGAAGACTTCAGGAAGTTGAGGCGTGGCTGGTGGGAGTGGCCCCGCGTTCAAACCCATCTTCCACGCAACCTCATCCTTTTCTTCCCCCCCTCTCTCGAAGGATGAGAGAGCGAGCAGAACGGGCTCGCTAATTGGCTTGCCTCTGACGGCTACACCCCCCCTCCCCCTCCCCCCCCCTCCCAACTCCAGAAAAGGATAGCGTTGACGGCAGCGGGGGGGATTTGTAAACACCGGCTAAGAGCTTCTCGTGTCCCTTAAATTGGCGGTGGGCTGGCCGAGGGGCTGGCTGACAGCCGCTCTGAGGATGACTGACAGAGGGGGAGGGACTCCAGCGGCTGCCAGGCGGAGAGGAGAAGACACACACGCTTGGGGCTCGAGGTTCACTAGACCATAAGTACAATCAAGTGTGTAAAACCCCTTGACATCCATAACTGACAGTTCGACACGGGTAAAAAAAAATACAAAAAAACTAACAAACAAAAACCGAGCGAGACCCGTTCCTCTTGGTG
This sequence comes from Hypomesus nipponensis, assembly GCF_054491055.1. NCBI lineage: Eukaryota > Metazoa > Chordata > Actinopteri > Osmeriformes > Osmeridae > Hypomesus > Hypomesus nipponensis. The sequence goes on along the minus strand of NC_140372.1, from coordinate 11,553,452 downwards.
CTCTGATCAACACGCGGTTGTCAGGACGACACAAGGTGAAGCAACCCCGACACAGCACCTGTCCTGAGGAGATCACACCGACAGGCTGGAGCGCCCGGAGAGACCGTGTGGCGTCTTCACGTTAAACGCCGAGGTGGGGGGTGGGGGGTGGGGGAGAGAGAGGGAGGGGGTGGGGGGAGAGAGGGAGGGACGGGGGTATCAGAGACAGTCTGGTGGGAGGGCTGTGTCTGTGGTGCGGGGGCGAGGGGGGGGGGGGGGCAGGGCTGTCGGTGCTGGGGAGGGGACACGCACAGGAGCAGGGGCTGCGATCCGCACAGCCTGTCAGCCCTGACGAGCCCTCGGGCTACGCACCCACGGTGAGACGGCATCCGCTGTGCTCTGAACACACGTGCAAACACACACGCGCACGCACGCACACACACACACTAGTAAACACACACACAAACACATCCCTCAGCCAGATGCACAGGGCACGGCACGGTTTGTACTCGATTGCTTCAATGTCCGACATCACACAGATTCGAATGTGTGCGCGTGTGTGTGTGTGTGTGGGGGGGTGGGGTCAAGCGTTTGAAGTGGGTATGACAAGCAGGAGTGCGAGAGATGGTTGGGAGGATACTGTGGAGTCATCGGCTGCTTTGATCTGATTACAGCGCAGCCGATGGCGTCCAAAACATCCGATGAACGCAGCTGCTGCCCTGAGCTGAATGAGGAGACCGCAACAGAGGCCAAACATCCAACGCCTCTGAACGCAACTCCAAACTTTCCCATTCTTGCTTCTGATGCAGTGTTTCTGTTGACAGAGTGAACTGGGAGGGTCGAACGATTATAATTTGCCCCTTTTTTCTGATGCGGTCATCAGTATGCAATAACATTTGGGAGGCACAATTAGATTGTTCCGTCTGTAATATTCCAGCTAATTAAGTCATATTTCAGGTTCAATAACAATGAAGTCTCGCGGATGGACGGCAGAAGGGAAAACAGCAGCTTGTGGCGGATGGAATCTGGGCGCATTTAAGCGTTTAAACATTTAAACGCTCCGCTCTGGAGTGGAGCGCACAGTCAACCTTCAGTCTGGATGCTGGATTGCCTTTTAAGTGTTTCGGGGAACTTGAATGCAGTGAGCAGGCTAAGAAGGTTCCAGATCGGCATTGAGAGAGGACACTGAGGGTCATGCCTGCGAGTGTTCCTATTACGGTCTAAGTACCTTGCTGTTCAATAGCAAGAAGTATGTTAGGATGAGTGTGTGTGTGTGTGTGCATGTGAGGGTAATTACAGGCCTTTGGGATTCAAGTGAAAGTAGGTGTGTATGTATGGCACGAGAGAGAGAGAGAGAGAGAGAGAGAGAGAGAGAGAGAGAGAGAGAGAGAGAGAGAGAGAGAAGAAAGAGAGGAAAAAGGTGAGGTAGAGACAGAGGGAGGGGAAGAAAGGCAATTCTGCTTATGAATATAATTATGATTTTGAGTTGGTGAGAATAAGCGTGAAGGGGCATTCTCTACCCCAAGGCTGAGTTGACCTCATTTTGATCACAACCGCAATTACAGTGCCCTTTCCTGTACGTGACTGGGTGTGTTTAATCACAGGCCTTTCCTTTCCATTCTAGACCAATGTGGTCGATTCACCAGAGATGACCTGTGTACAACCCAGCCCCCTCCCCTTCTCCCTTCTCCCCTCCCCTCCCCCCCCCCCCCCCACACACACACACACACACTCCCTCTTGACCAACCGTTCTCTTATCACAGAATGAGAACTCGGGCCTGCGTAGCTGTTGTGTTCCCCCTTATCGTAATTGAATCTGGAGGGTCCGACATGTTGATACAGTGACCAGCGCACGCGTCAGGATCAATAGATAAGCATCTCTCACCAGCGACATCATCAGCCCAGGTCCAGCCCACTGATCGTAGACACACCAGGGCTTGGTCAGGTGTTATTGGTGAGGACTGTATTGACCAGAAGGTTTAAGAGTTGAGCAATTAGGACTACGGAGACACACGTGAGGAAGGACCTGACAAGACCTTTTTATTTGATGTGTCCTATAGGGATGACTGTTGATGCAGTTGTTTTGTCTGTATGTATCTGTTGCCATATCATGTCTGTATGTATCTGTCGTCATGTTGATTTTAGCACTCTGTATAGCACATTGGTCAACGAAAGCTGTGTTTAGTTGTGCTTTATAAATAAAGATTGATTGATTGATTGAAGAGGAGGTTGATAGTGTTGTGAGAGGAGGTATTCAAAATGGCCACCCTACCACAGCCCGAACCCCCTCTTCTTGGTTTTCTTCTCCGGGTCCTCCGCTTCCTCCGGTTTCTTCTTGCCTTTGTTCTTCTTCTCTTTCTTCCTCCCTTTGGTCTTCTTCTTCTTCTCTTCCTTCTTCCCCTCGTCCAGGTCCTGGCGGGACGAGGCGCTGGCGGGCGTGTCCCGGCCGGAGCTCGGCTCCGATAGGTCGTCATCTTGCAAAGAAGGTTCCAAAGTCAACACTGGATACAAACATACACACTCCCCGCATGAATATGTGAATCGACTATTTTGTGTGTGTGTGTGTTTGTGTGTGTACACATCTCCCTAATCCCCCCTGCAGTTCCTGTCAGACAGGTTCACCGGCAGGTCCTCATGCATATTTTTGCAAAAGTGTAGAGGGGATGTTGAAACCAATCCTGGATTTGCTAATCTCATTCACCCTCAGGCAACCACTCCCCCAAGTCCACTGGGACAGCCGGAGGCAGGGTGGGCAGGACTAGGGCCGTGTCTGCCTATGGCAGCTCAGAGCACTCCGGCTGTCCACGGCATTGGCTGGCACAGCAGCCATGTCCACGGCAGAGATGTTCAATCACTAATAAGCCGATGTGTGTTTTTCACGCATCATCAAAAATTCCCCAACCCTGAAGCCCTGACTGAATATTCACTGATCTGTCTAACAGTGTCTCTATGTAACCTCTGTGGTGTTGCAGTTAGGCATGTTTGGTTATGGATAATGACTGTGGGCAACAAAGGCACCAAGGAAGGCATGACTGAGACAATAAACCTAAATATTCACTAAGGCTACTGACAAACACAATTTGCCAGTAACCCCTGCTGCTCCTTACCGTCCTCAGAAGGCCCGTCGTACGACCTGTCGATGGCGAAGCGGAAGCTCTGGTTGCAGCCGCGGCCGCGGGCCATGTTGGGGCGCGGCCGGTGGAAGGGCACGGTGGCGTAGCTGTGGCTGGCCTCCGACACGGCCGTCAGCAGGCTCTCCAGGGAGCTGGACTTGGCCAGACCCAGCGAGGGGCCCAGGGCTCCCCCGGGGGCGGGCTCTGAGACTGGGGGAGACAGGAGGGCAGGACGAGGGCGTCAGTGCGGAGGAGATGGAGGGAGAAGGCGGAGGGAGGACGGCAGACAGGTGAGTGATGGGGGAAGGGGGGGACGGAATCGATTGGAAAGGGAAGAGGGGGGGGGGGGGAGTGAAAGTTGAAGCTAAAGAAAAATGGATCATCCCAATACAGATCTGGATAGGATGAGATGTCAGGACAACACGAGTTGGTGATCAAACGCACGAGACAAGCTTGAATGTATCGAGAGGTTTGACAGTTCCACTGGAATGACGCATGGGGTGGAGAGGACGGTGTATATGAGTGATGGACCAGTCCAGAAGGTTTGGAGTGGACCGGCGTATGACCCCTGACCTCAGGGGTCAGAGAGAGAGAGGGGATGAGGGCCGGAGAGGAGAGAAACAAAAAGGACAGGAGACACCAAAATGAGAGGAAGGCCGACATTGATGAGGAAGATGGAGGAGAAGAGGACGAGGAGGAGGATGAAAGGGAGGACGAGGAGAAGGCCGAGGAGTGACAGGGAGAACATGAGAAAGAGGAGGAGGAGGACAGAGAGGGCTGTATGGGAGGGAGCGGTGACAAAAAGAATGAAAAGGAGAGGAGGGGGAAAAAAGGAGAAAAGAACAAAAGAGAAAGTCATGCGGGAGAGGTCTAATAAACTTTTTTGTTTATCTTTTATTTAACCTCAAATTCATCCAGGCAAGGCATTAATAATTATTTTTCCAATGCCATCCTGGAAAGTGGCAAAAGTCACTTGAGGAGAAAGGGGAATAAGGGATGCCAGGTAAAACACAGAAATCAAAGATTCTAGGAGCACAACAGTAAACAAGAGCAATGAACACATCCGGCAGCGAGCCTATCTCAGGGGGTAGAACTGGCAGCTGGCCAGAACCACACCACATTAGCATGCAGACACAAGAGGAGCAAGGAGCGGCTTCTGCACACGCAGAAATCCACAGGTGGTGGGGGTGCGGCTACAGTGTCTTCCGAGGGACAACACATGCCAACTTTCTCTGGGACTTGCACTTGAGATTTGAGTGACAGTACTGCAGCGGAACTTTCTGGAGATGACAAAGTTCTCACTTTGTACTCCCCCCCCCCCCACTTTGCGCTCATTTTCGACACTTCAAAGCGGAAAAGTCCCCTAGAAGTGGTACTGTTGGAGCGGCGATAGAGTCAAGGGGAAAGTGAGCAGGGCCGAACAGGCTTTCAACTCCTAAATTGACTTTTGGAAGGGGAAGGGAGGATTTACGGGGGAATAAGGCGGTTATAAATAGAGAGGGTTGCGTTCAGGAATAAAACGCTCAATTTGAGAGGCAGGATTTGTGTCACAAATGTAATTACGGCTGTCCGGCTGCAGCGTGATAGAATTAAGCCGCTTGCTGGGGTACTGCACCAAACTCTGGGCTCGGGGGAGGAGAGAAAGGGGGAATGAGGGAGGGGAAGAGTGAGAAAGAGAGAGACAAGTATGCAGCCTTGGTGCGAAGGTCTATTTACATGTGTAAAAGTGTATTGTTGTGTGTGTGTGTGTGTGTGTGAGCGCGGGCGCTTGTCTGTGTGCATGCATGCGTGCACGCGCCGGGACGCCGGCGTGCGCGCGCAGGGCGGGGATGCGCGTCCAGCAGCGACACCAGAGGTGAATGAATAATGAGTGGCCGGCGGGAGGGCGATCATCGCCAACTAAAACCACTCGAGGGTGAAATCAGCGTTTATCTCCCATCGCTGCACGCCGCGCAGCAGATGCTCCGGTGGACTCCCTCCCTTGTCGCGCGTGGTTGACGACGCGATGCGGCCCGCTGGGCCAACACGACAGCCCCGGTACAGGAGCCCCTGGTTCACCACGGAGCACCAGTACTGCCCTGAGAGATGTTAACACTTAGTCACACCCCACGGTACACATCGACTGCAGCTCGGCAACCCCTAAACAGCCGAACCCCCCTAGCACCCACTGTGTACTCTGGTTGCGTCCAATGGGATTTCATCCAGAGGCAACACCGACTGAACAGTAAGCAGGCTCCAGAGAGAACAAGGAGGTTGCCAGGGTGACCGAAAAGGCCACTTATACACAATCGCTCTCTACAGCCGTGGGATTTAAAAGGTCAGTTGTCAAGGAAACACCTCTGTCCTCTCTGCACGGGTTGCACACTTTATTCCATCTACCAGTAAGGGTTTCAATTCCATTGCCAGCCTATAAAACCAGAGTCGTAGGAATGGGAACTAGTAAAACAACCTCAATCCTGCCTTTTCCCATAAACAGACAAGCCATTTAACATTATGGCAAGGATACTAAGAAAACGCCCCTGCATCTTGAAAGGTCTTCTTCCCAGGTAATAAGACATATAGTGCATGCAAGGCTCATATACGATCATGAATAAATCATGAGGAGAAAATATTGGTCCCACAAGAACATTATTCATGTGCCACAAACTGTCTTTGGGTGTGGTCAGCAACACGCATCAACCACCTCCCCCTCCTGATCCCCACTGACACGGCCAACGACGTCTAACAGGTTCGGTTCAGAAAACCCGGGCCTGCCTAAAGTTGGGTCCAATTAAGGTTCAGTCCAATCAAAGGTCGGTTCCAATTAACATTGGACGCAATCATAGCTTGTCTCTTCTCCCTGAGTGCACTCTGATAAATAAATCCAGGGAGAGCCACAAGCAGGGTAATTGTGTTTAGATGTATAGATGGAGCATATGGCCGCGTATTTGCCCTGCTAGACAAATGGCTTTAATAACGGTTGGAGACTTAAAAGGCCATTTCATAATTACAGCTCACCTTTAGTGGATTAGTGGGATGTGGGGGGAGAGAAGGAGGGGGAGGGAAGGAGGGGCGGGGCGGGGTGCAGGGACTGCAGAGTGGGACAAGTGCCATTTGTAAAAGCTTGGCCGACTAAAAGCACTTGTGTGCCCACGCGCGCACACACCTATGTGCTTGAGTGCACACACACACACTGTATAAACAGATGGGTCCTGCAGACACAGAGTGATCAATCAACTCAAATCAGCACAACATTGTAACTTTCAACTAGAATCAACAACAACGACGACGACGAAAATAATAAAAAGGGTAGCGAGAGAGAGGGAAAAAAGAAAGAGAGCGAGAGAGAGCGAGAGAGAGAGAGAGGTTCGAGAGAGAAAAACACAGCGACTGAGATACATACACAACACAGGGGTGTTGTGCTGGCATAAACGGGTGTCTGTTTTCAAAGTCTAATGGTGGAGGACAACAAACACTGCAGATGAATGAGCATGGTTAGTGATTAGACAGGCCAGACGACCAGGCCAGCATGGCAGCCTCAGGACCCCCTTAGCCTCAACGGCTGGGGTGCCTCTGCCTCGCACACCACCAGAGCCTGGGAAACAAGCACAAACACAAACACACACACACACACACACACACCTGTACAGCGGGTAGCAAAACAACTCCGATGAGATTCTGCGTTTGGCTCTGTACAAACCAGGCTACTAAGTGGAGAGTTTATATATGTGTGTGTGTGTGTGTGCGTGCACGCGCATGTTTTGGACGCGCTCCCAGCCTTGTGTGTGTGAGAGACCTGCCAAGGGAGACGTCTGCAGCTGGAGAGGAGCCAAAGTGGCGGATGGAGAGACGGAGACGGAGAGACGAGCAGGGAGATAGAGAGACCTCCTCCACCCTCCATCCATCCTCTCCTGAGAGAGTGTGCCCTCATCGGGCTGTTCCATACACCCTCTCGTTCTCCACACCCCCCCCCCCCTCCACACACACACATACACTCACACACGGACTGCATTGAACAGATCTCTGGCACACCCAGACGGTGCCGTACGCACACACACACTTGCACGCTCACGTGTACAGTTGAGCTGGCCGATGTGCAGAGGCTCACGCATACGACAAGACAGAGGGAGAGAGAGAGAGAGAGAGAGAGAGAGAGAGAGAGAGAGAGAGAGAGAGAGAGAGCGGCGTGATAGCCCGCTAGCTAGCTTCTTTTTTTTGTTTGTTGAGAAAAGGTTTTAGCCAGATTAAAGAGGCGAGGCGGGCCTCTTAAGGAACATCCTACTAATGAAACATGTCAAAGCCCATAAAGAAGAACGCGGTGGTCGCTCAGTGAAGCCGGGGCCAAGTCAAAACGCACCGAGTCAGCAAAGCCCGCCGTCGCCTGTCAATACACATTAGCTTCTACCATCAGCAGAGAATGCCGCAGCAGAAATGGATCACTTTATTAATCACAGCAACCCGGGTCAGGGCCAAGCATGGGAAATGGGAGAAGCATTTTTACAGCTGAAACACGGAGAGGTTGGAAATGCTGAGTACTGCTTGTGGGCCTCTTGGACGGACGCAATTCACTTCGTGCAGCAACAGGTCAATTTAAGAGGTGTTTCTCTTTGTGAGTGAGTGTGTGTGTGTGTGTGTGTGTGAGTGAGCGAGTGAGAAAGATAGAGAGGACGAGGGAGTGACAGATCGTAGCTCAATCCTTACAACCCTTTTCTCACTTAAATGCGAAGAAACAAATTAAGAACAGGCTGTTCTAATGTAATGAGCTGTAGGCAGGGAACGCCGAGTCAGCCTCTGTCAGTCTCTCTCTCTCCCTGTGAGTGTGTGTGTGTGTGTGTGAGGACATAGGTTTTTTGGTCACCACTGCACACCAATGAGAGGGTGAGTTACAGGTGTTGTCTTGTTTACAATCCCCTCCTCCGGAAATAAAGTACACACACACACACACACACCTACCTACAGTAGCATGGATAGACAGGTGTGTGTGGGATTTCTCACCTGGACTCTGTCTCACTGATGCTCCCATGTTGCTCTCATCAGCCACTGAAACACAGTAAACAAACAAACCATTTGATTTGATTTTTTGTCTCGCAAGGTTAGCAAAAAAACATCTCCTGTCACTTAGAAAAAGATGATAGAGGAGCGAGAATTGAGAGGGAGGATTGAGGAAAGCTAAAAAGAGAAGGAAGGAAATAGAGTGAGATACCTGGGGGCGAGGGGGAAGGGTGGAGAGAGAGAGAGAGAGTGAGAGAGAGAGAGAGAGAGAGAGAGAGAGAGAGAGAGAGAGAGAGAGAGAGAGAGAGAGAGAGAGAGAGAGAGAGAGAAAGGAGAGGCTTCTCTCTCTAATCCACATCAACCGGATTGAGGCAGGGAGTTGCAGCTGC